>NC_053025.1:362783504-362967221 GCF_003073215.2 Triticum urartu | reverse complement strand
AGTTTCTAGCATGAAAGATCTTATGATCCCTTTGAGCCTGGGTGGCGGTCCAAAATAAAACAGGCAAGTCCTGATAGACATCAGGTTCCTCAATCCACCAGATGTGTGTTTAAGTTGCCACCTTAGATAAACCATTAAAATTATCAACTCGCATCTGTCATGGATATCACTCACCCAATCCACGTCTACTAGCATAGCATGGCATAAAAAAACAAGCGTAGAAGTAACTCCCAAAGGTTTCATAATAATGCAGGTAATAGGTACTACCTCATCTACTTCCCATCCCTCAGTTTAATTAGATCCTAATCATGCAATGTGAGAGGATTGATCTAATGCAATAAAACATGGGTTGTAGAAAAGGTATGATCAAAGTGTTACTTGCCTTGCTGATGATCCGCGAGACCTAGGGTTTCGAAGTAACAAGCGGCGCAATCCGGGTGATCTATCGCAGAAAACAACAAGCACATAATAAGTACTCATCTAATGCACGGGTAAAACTCGAACAAGAGACCGAACCAGAAAGTTCAACTTAAGAACTCAAGTTGCAAAGAAAGAACGAACCAAACAAAGAAACGGAAACAAACGGCGAAAGAAAACAACTCGGTTCTAGCAAGTTGAAACTAGGTCAAATTTTACCGTAGCAAAACTTGTTTAAGTTGATTAGACGGAACGGCGGTTTCGAGATGAAACTCTAGGCGCTTGAATCACCTGATTCCGATAAACGAGCGAGAAGAAAGACTGGAACGAAGATCGGATCTGAGATCACTATCGGAAAGAACGCGGAATAAAACCGACGAGAAAGAAAACGAAGAGCGGTTAAACGAACGGACGTCGTTAACCGGGAAAGAATCGTTGATCACGTTCGTTGAGACGAACGGTCCGAAAGAAGAACGAAAACCGATCTAGGGTTTTCGGAAAAGAAACCGAAAAAGAAACGGAAAACCGATCTAGGGTTTCGGAAGAAAACCGAAACAAAAACCGGAAGAAAAAGAAAAGAATCGGAGAGAAAACGGAACGGTTCTTTTAGGAAAAACGGGACCGGGGAAGAAAAAGAGAGGCGCGGCTACCTCGGGAGGCGGGCTTTGGGCGGCGGCGGCTAAGGGCGGCGGCGGCGGCTTAGGCGCGGGGCGGCGCGGCTAAGGCGGCGGCTTAGGGCTGCGCGCTGCTGCTTGCTGCGGCTTAGCAGGAGAGGGGCTTGGGGTTTTGATGTGAGAAGAGGGGGGGGTAGAGGGGTATATATACTAGGAGGGGGAGGGGTAGATGCTTGGGCAAGGGGCAAGGGGGGCGCCGGCCTATTGTCCTCCTAGGACTCGGCCTAGGGCGGGGCGGCGGCTGGCGCGCAGGGCGCTGGGGCGGCGGCGGCCTGGCCGGCTGGGCCTTGGCCCGGCTGGCCTGCGGGAGTTTTTTTTTAATCGGTTACGCGCGCAGAAAAACAAAAGAAAGAAATCTAAACGAACTCCGAAAAAATCTAAAGTAAATTTTCCCCGACTCCTAAAAATGAGTCGAACAAAATGAACTTTACTCTGGACCTAGAAAGCAATTTTTGAAAACGCGCATTTTTCCCTATCCAAATAAAAAGCAAACAAAACTTCGGCAAAACCAAAATTTGATTTATTCATTAAATCTTCATTTTTCCTAAATTTGGGAAAGTCATATTATTCCCCTCTCTCATATTTTTGATATTGGAAAAATAATTGAAGATGAAATAAATAAATCAAATGATCCTCTTTTCAAAATTTGAGAAAACTCAAATATGAAAATAACGAAATCTCCAACTCTCTCCGAGGGTCCTTGAGTTGCATGAAATTTCTAGGATCGGGCAAAATGCAAGAAAATATGACATGCATGATGATCTAATGTATAACATTCCAAATTGAAAATTTGGGATGTTACAAAAGGTGCATAGTGGCTAAGTCTATCCTCTGGCACCTTTAGATAAATGCATTTAATGTGCTGCCGACGTGCCCCTCTTTCTTTATCAGGGACGACAAGGAAGCTCATCCCAGTTGTCGCCGCCTCGCCTGGCTCCGATGCGCGTCCGAGCTGACGAGGCGTTGTAGCGCCACGTTGGCTGGCTGCTGGGCTGGCGTGGTGGTGGAGTCTTCACGAAGATCTGCATGCCACCACGCAGGTGCTTGCTGAATCGGTGTGGTGGCCGCACACTGCCACGTAGATGCCTGCCCAGCTAGTTGAGCTAGCAGCTGCATGGGAGCGGCGGTGAATCCTTGGCAGACGTGGGCCTGGCTACGGCCCCGCAGATGTCCTCGGCAAGGGTCTTGTCGGGGGCCCGACAGGGGTCTTGCCATGGCACTGCGGTCGTCCCTGGCAAGGATCTTGCTGGGGGTCTCGTGGATTTTCTTGCAAGGATCTTGCCAAGGATCGTCATCTTCTGTTCCTCATCTGGTCTTGTGTATTTATGATATCCACAAAGATCTGCATGCAACCATGGAGGTGCCTCTCAAGCCTTGGTTCTGATGTGGGTGATGGCGTTGGACCCCTTGGCTCAAGGGCGGCGCGCTCTGCCGGCATTGGGCAAGTTGCCCCAGCAAGGCTCTTGCCGGGGGAGTCCACTTCGCTCCTCGCTCTTTGTGTCTCGGGTCTTGGTGTTGCTTCGGTCGTCTTGTGCTTCGGCTTCCCTCCTCGGCCCTGCTCAGCGCGGCTGCGGGCACGGCTCTGACTACCCGTGCACAAGTAAAGGGGTAGAAAGGGGAGCCCCTACTTTTGTACACCGACACAAGTCCTCCTCCAACCGCAAAAATACCTCTCGCAAGGCCAAGGCGTACATAGGTAAGGAGATGGATTCTGAAGAAGAAGAATTGTCTGCCTCCGAAGAAGCTGATGAATCAGATGAGGAGTCCGGCTCGAGCATGGCTAGCATAGCATGTGCCTTTTCTCCGCCGACAAATTTCTTCGAGAACCCGTCAAGCGACGATGAATCTCCCGCCTACTGCTTCATGGCCAAGGCGTCGAAAGAAGAGGTATCCTCCAAACATCACAAGGTTCACTCTAGTGATTAATATTCTTCTAATGAGGATGACCATGCTAAGTTGATCAAAATTTCCAATATTCAACATAACTCTCTTGAGAAAATTGACAAACCACTTAGCAAATCTGAAGGATTATTGGTTGAGGAGATGGACAAAAATTAGTCGTTGATCAAAGAGTATTCCACTCTCAAGTCACGAATGGATGAACTATCAACTAGTCATGATTTTCTCTTAGTTGACCACGAAAGATTGACCTATGACTACCTAAAAGGAAACAAGAACTCGAGGCACTGAGAGAGGCTCATCAGGATTTGATCAGAGAAAATTCTCTTCTCACCCAACAACTTAAGGATAAACATGAAGTGTTTGTGCCACCGCACGTAAAATGCCTTGAACGAACCAATGCTAAATCAAATGGTTCTATTTCTGATGAGAATGCTAGGTTGAAGGATCTTCTTCAGAAAGGAATGTTCAAATCTCTCAAGGGGCATCAAACCCTCTGTGATGTTTTGAAGAAATCCACTCTTCAAAAAAATCCCAGGAAAGAAGTAATCGGTTTCGAAAGGGAACTGAATGAAAACGGTTCATACTGGGAACCTCATCAATATCCTCGCACTATGTGGCTACCTGCCAAGAGCAAAACGGTCGATCCAGCATTACTTTCGGGATATAGCTCTCCTATTCCTGAATATCATGATGATGATTTTCTGGACAATTATAAGTTGTTCAAGAATCAACATGGTGAGGTTGTTGCTCCTATGTTGGCCAAATAGTAGAAATGCCCCCCCCCAAAGAAATCTATTTGTGTGCCTAAGAAAATTGTTGATGCTTTGCCTATTACTGCTCGACTAACCATGCAAGCATAAAGAGTTCGACAAAATGAGTATATGGATACTTCATACAATCAATAAGCTCATTCATCTAGAAGTAATTTCAATGCTTACTCGTTCAACTATGCCCGCACTTCATCGAGCAACAACTTTGTTTACCGAAAGAAATCATATTTTTCTCGTTCATTTGTTTCGAAGCCACCTGCAAAGATGTGGGTGGTTAAGAAAGCCTAATTCTTCTGTAGAACTATGTCTCCGGGTGCACCGAATGGATAGTGGATGCACTAGTCATATGAACGGAGACAAGTCGTTGTTTGTCGATCCCAGTTTAACTACTTCTCATATGAAGTATATCACTTTTGGCAACAACAACAAAGGAAAAGGTAATTTGGCTAAGTAAAATTGCTATATCCAAAGATAAGTCCACTAATGATGTTCTTCTTGTTCAATCTCTTGGATTCAATCTTACGTCAGTTGGCAAGCTATGTGATTTAGGCATGCTATTTCTATTTCCATATCCAAATGCATTGTCTTCATGGCCTCTCACAATTCCTTTGTCTTTGAGGAATTAGAAAAGGTGATCTTTACATTGTGGATTTCTCTAAGGATCCCTCGGTCCAAACTTGTTTGCTTGCAAAAGCAACCGAAGGATGGCTATGGCACCAAAGATTAGTCATGCAGGTATGATAAATTTATAGACCCTAGTGAAGAAAAATCATCTCTGTGGCATTCCTGATGTAAAATTCGACAAGAATCATCTTTGTGTTGTATGTGAGGTTGGTAAATTGGCCCAGAAGCATCACTCATCCATGACAGTTATGACCACAACAAGATCGCTAGAAATTCTTCATTTGATTTTATTCGATCCTCAAAATTACGCAAGCTTCGGTGGCAGTCATTATGGTCTGGTTACTGTTGATGATTTCTCTCTATACACTTGGGCATTCCATCTCGAAGACAAAACCTGCACCCAAGATAGCTTCAAAAGCTTCGCCAAGAAGGCCCAGAATGAGTATGATGTGCATATTAAGCATGTTAAAAGTGAAAATGGAACCGAGTTGAAAAATACTCGTATCGATGAATTTCTCGATGATAATGGGATTACTTATGAGTTCTCTACTGCATACACTCCCTAATAGAATGGAGTTGTCGAACGAAAGAACAGAACTCTCATTGAAATGGCAAGAACAATGCTTAGTGAGTACAAAACTGCCATTTGCTTCTGGGCTGATGCTATCAACACTGCTTGTCATGTTATCAATCGTGTTTGTCTTTAGAAGTTCCTTAAGAAAACTTCATATGAGCTCATCACTTGCAAGAAACTGAATGTTTCTTATTTACATGTATTTGGTGCACCTTGCTATATTCTTGATATGAATCAGTCGCCCAAGTTTGCACCTAAGCACATGAAGGTTTTCTTCTTGGTTATGGATCAAACTCGCGTACTTATCGTGTCTATAACTCTCACCACGGAAAAGCTATGGAAGCGGTAAATGTGTGATTCGATGAATCTAACGGCTCCCAAAAGGAGCACCTGCCAAATGTGATAGATGAACCACCGATTTATGATGCTATTAGTCAAATGGCCATTTTGAGGGTGAAGCCTATTGAAGGAAATGCACCTGAATCCTCTGATGATGATGCCCCCGTGACCCAAATAAGAACTTGTCTCATTGGCAGAACCTACCAAGTATGAAAAGGCCATGAATGATCCATATTGCAATGCAAGAGGAGTTGGCACAATTCGAACTGAATTATGTATGGGAAATGGTTTAAAAACCGAATCCCAAAAAGCACAATATCATCGGCACAAAATGGATTTTCCGCAATAAGCAAGATGAAAATGGCATTGTGGTGAGAAAGAAAGCACGACTTGTTGCTCAAGGGTACACATAGGTATAAGCTATTGATTTCGGTGAGACATATGCTCCTGTTGCACGCCTTGAGGCAATTCGCATGCTTCTCTCTTATTCAAATTATAATGATATCTTGCTTTATCAAATGGATATGAAAACTGCTTTCCTCAATGGTGAAATTAATGAGGAAGTTTATGTTAGATAGCCACCTGGCTTTGAAAACCCTGCGTTTCCTAGCAAAGTTTTCAGGTTGAAGAAAGCTTTATATGGGCTGAAGCAAGCCCCTCGAGCTTGGTATGGCACCTTGAAGAAGTTTTTACTCAATAAAGGGTTCAAGCCAGGATCCACTGATCCCACACTTTTCAGTCATGTTGTTCATAATGATCTATTCGTATCTCAAATCTATGTGGATTATTATCTTCGCCTGTAATAACAATGCTTACAGCTTAGAGTTTGGAAAAATGATGTGCGATAAATATCAAATGTCTATGATCGATAAACTCAAGTTCTTTCTCGGACTGCAAATTTTTCAAAAGGCAAATAGAATCTTCATTTGTCAAGAGAAATATCTGAAAGAATGCCTGAAGAGGTTCAAAATGCTTTATTCAAAAATGAAGGGCTATAAAACTCCTATGCCCACGTATGGTAAGCTGGATGTAGATGTTTATGGTAAGGATTATGATCAGAAATCTTATCATTCAATGATTGGTTCTCTTATTTACCTATGTGCATCCAGACTTCACGTTATATTGAGTGTTTGCATGTGTAGCTATCAAGCTGCACCGAAAGAATCGCATCACCAAGCGGTCAAGCGGATTCTGAGATATTTGGCTCACACCCCCACCTTAGGTTTATGGTATCCTATGGAGCACAGTTTGATCTCATTTGATATTCAGGCTCAGATTGGGCTTGTGACTTGGTTGACAGGAAATCTAATTCGGGGACATGCCATTTCCTTGGTAGATCAATGGTCTATTGGTCATCAAGGAAGCAGAATTGTCTATCTCTTTCCAAGGTTGAGGCCGAATATATTGCTACTGGCGCTTGTTGCACTCAGTTTTTATGGATGAAGCAGACTCTGAAGGATTATGGCATAAAGGTCAACCATATCTCTCTATATTGTGACGATGAAAGTGCCATCAAAATTGCACATAATCCTGTGCAGCGTTCTCGCACGAAGCTTATTGCCATCAGACACCATCTCATTCGCGATCATGTTGCTCAAGAGGATATTCTCATCAATCATGTCAGGACCGAAGACAATCTCGCTGATATATTCACCAAGACTCTTGATGAGAAAAGGTTATGTGCATTACAGTGTGAGCTAAATATCCTGGACTTCACGAACATGCAGTAAAATGGACTCGGCACCCATGCTAACACTTCCACATCTTAGAAGGAATGGGTGCATAACACTCAAAGAGTTTAAAAATTTCGACAAAGTGATATTTTCTTTTTGAGAGTGAATACATTAACAAAGAAATAGACTAATTGGGTGCCACGATAATTGTCCAATGCTCGGGGTCATACAGTTCTTATATGGGGGGTCACGCCACCACAATTCTCTTTCGTTGGTTTTCTTTTCGATCAAAAGTTTTTTTGTGTTTGTCCAAATGCATTTCTCTCATAGCTATTTGTTCGGTGTTTCACTCGTACGCGTCGGTGCTATACAAATGGTTTTTAACCCCTTTCTGCGATGACATTTGGAACCATCGCCTAGTGAGTGTGGGCGATAGGGGGGTCCTTCCCACACAACCCAGAAACCGTCGAGGATCGGCCCTCCTGGCACACATGCTCGGCAAAATGACGTCGTGTGCGACCAGCGAGCGCTCAATTACGGAAATACGTACAGTAGAGCTAAAAACAATTATATAGTTGAAATTGTTTTCGGTCGCAAGTACATCCCACACAGTCAATCCCCGCTAAACATTTCTGTTCCTATGTACATCCCACACAGTCGCTCCAAGGAAAACGTTTCTGTTCACAGGTACATCACACACAATTTTTCCCGTTAAATTGTTTGTGATAGCATTGCCGTTGCACACGATATTAACAATTTTATCGCTTGTGTTATTGAATGCATCACACACGGTCCGTAGAAGAAACTATGTGGCAAAGGTTGTCCATCACACACAGTTTGCGCAAGGTGGCCTAACGCAAACAATTTTCAAGAGAAAGTCGTGTGTGATTGTTCATTGATCCAACACGGTTTATTCCTAGAAATGGTGTGCGTTGCCTGAGGTCATCGCCCACGGTATTTTTTTCAATAACCGTTTGCAATAGCAAAACCCAATTAGCAGGCTAATTCGCATTAGCAGGCTAACTGACCTACTATTAATAATCCATTTATTAATCTATTTGACATTCATATTAAGCACATAATATATTTCATTTCCATATTAAGGAGTAGAATTTCATAATTGAAGTACATCAGAGTACAACATGATATAGCTTCAACACTCAGCTACCCCATTACACAACTGCACTAGCACTAAGTTTCACATGCAACATGTAGAACCTTTCGAAATTAGCATCATAGATGGTATATAGACAGATGCATCTCATCTGGAAAACTGCTGAGGCAGAAGGCGAATATTGATCCTTCATTCATGTTGAAGGTCTTTGCAACTTTAGGCCAGTGCCTATGGATGATTGACTGCCTGTCCTTCCTCCTCTTGAGAAACACTTCAATATTGAACCATGGGTGTTGTATGAAAATCTTCCTCACCTCCTGACCATGGAGGTGGTTTGAGAGGTAATCATCAGTGAACTGCTTTGGAAAGGCCTGAAAACAAGGATGTGCATAAATATCTTCTCTTTATTGGAAATGGGGCAAAGGAATAAAGAAAGGCAAGGTATAATAGTTAGTACCATCTTGTAGTGAACTAATGTCTTCTTAATTGTGCAGACAAAGATCTTGTTGTTTTTTGTCGCTAATTTCTTTATCATCACAATCTTTCCGAGTTTCTTGGTTTGATTGATATTCATGGACAACTTATTTCCCCATATGCAAAAAGGTTTGAACTGTGGGTCGAAACCTCTGACAGTAGGACCTACATGTGCAAGACCAAAATTTTAAAAACATAAATATTAGAGTGGTTCCTGTAATTGCACAATAATGTGCTACTAGACAACGGACCATGCACGTGCTAACCTCGATTATAAACCTCAGTGCTTCCCATTATTTCCCTGCAACACATATAAGGTAGTTAGTCATCAGGTTAAGTAAGGGTTCACATTCTATCAGTAAAATATGTTGATGAAAAATAAGCGCATTGCAGATTCATCAGATTAATTCAAGCAACATGGAAACTCAATTTATCCAAACCAAGCATGATTATGAACTAGGAAATATAGCACTTGTATATGTTTCTCATGTATTAAGTGCAGCCAAATTCGATTTATTCCTCACATGCACAACAATAAAAAATTCTACCCACAATAATTGGACATCGCATTGCAGAATTGAACCAAGCAGTCAACTAAGAACCACAATGTAACATACCAAAATTCTAAATTTTGGAATGTAATAATAAATACATAGTATTGATTGATTGTTTGATTGTGGTATGCTTGCTAGTGTGAAATTGAGTGAAATTCAAAACTTTATGAAAGTTAAATGAGAGGGAATAAATTGACTTTCCCAAACTTTCATTTTGCAATTGTGATCGCCATGAATTCAAATTCTTTACAAATACAAAACCCTAGAGAGAAGATGACATGACTTCTTCCATTTAAAATGAAAAGGGTTTTTGAAAATATTTGAATTTCTTTGGAAATATTTAAAATTCAAAAACTTTGTGCAACTCAATGATTCTCATAAGAGAAGATAAAATGACTTCTTCAAATCATATGAAATATGAATTGGAAGTTTAAAAGAATCAAATTTGAAGTGCTTTTGTATTCATTTTGAAACCCACCTTCAATTTGCAGTTATTTGGTTTTTATTCAATTTATTTTTCTCCAAAAATAAAATATGTGAAAATAGGGTAAAATGATTTCCTACATTAGAAAATTGGAGAGAAATAAATTTGAAATTATTTTGGTATTTTAAAATATTTTTATTTGGTTTTAAATGAACCAGTTGTACTATTTTCTTTATTTCAATTTTTGTGGAATTTATTTGACGCTGAAAATATGTTCATGTTTTAGGAAATCGTTTTCTGAAAATTCTGATATATAACATGCTTATGTATAATTTTATTTTTATTTTCGTTATTCAGTTTTTCCTTTTCTGTTTCTATTTAAAAAACTACGCGTGCGCGTGGAACTAACCGTCGCCCACATGCGCAGCATAGTGGCATCGGGCGCCCCATCTTTTTCTTCTTTCCTACATGGGTCAGGCCCAGCCACACATTTTTTTTCTTCCCAGTTATTTATTTATTTTTTCCACTTAGGCCGAAATAAGAAAACAGCAGTGATGCGTGTGCTTGGCCGGCCAAACCTTTTGGCCCATGGCGCACCTCTTCTCTCTTTTCTATTTTTCATCTATGTTTAGTCCAACATTGCCTAGCCTTTGACCCCTAAGCCTCTCTTCCACCTATAAATATAGACCCATAGAGCCTCCAAAAATCATCTGACTCGGATAAAATCAATATTTTGGTTTGACTAATTCCTAAAAATAAATATATTTTTCTCCAGCGGGAATTCTAGAAATCGTCTCATCTCTCCGTAGTTATATTTTCTCTACCTTATAAAGGTATTTTTCTTCTTTTTTTATACTCTCGTAGCTTATTATTTATAGACTAGTATGGTAGAATAATTAAATTATCAATTAGTCTCTGTATTTATACATTAGACCTATAATTCTTTTAGCCGTAACTATTTTTCTTCCATAAAACAGCTTGGCACTGATTTTTCAAATAGCCATAACTTTTCACTCGTTTATCCAAATTAGATGAAACCAGCGCCTACAGTTTCGTCTTGATTCCACATATCCAGTGAACCTATCCCATTAACTTTTTAAAATTTTCAAATTTCGAATATTTGTTCATATTCATATTCAAACTTCTTCTGATCATATCTTTTTATTCGTAACTCCGTTTGCGATGAATCCAATTGCGTTGGCTTCGTATCGAAGAAATCTTTTCGTTCATATAATTAGTGTTATATTTTCTACATATAATTCTGATCATAGTCAAATTACTCTGCTAGTCCACAAAGAGTTATCACACAACATTCTAAGCAGATTCAATGCTATGTTGAATTACTTGTATATTTTGATTCGTTATTTCCAATCTAGTAATTCTTCTTCCTACATGTTCCTATTGACTTCCTACATCCAGTAGCATCATTAGTTTCAACTTTTGATCTTTTCAAAATTTGAACAATTCAAATTTGAACTCAAAGCTTCATTTGATCATATATTGTAAACTGTAGCGCATTTTCAATTGATTCCTCTTGCATTTGAATCCCTAGGCATAATCTAACATCTTGAGCCATCACCACACTTTTTCACCGAAATTAGGATCTAATCTTGCAAAATAATTTGATTTGATTCTTTTGGAGTTTTTGCAACGTTTCTTTGCCTTTTCCTTTGGATCTTTGAGTGATTTCGTATGTGTGGTTATAATTGCTTGCTTATGATTGATTGATCGGAGTGTGACGAGTAGAACTGTCAAGAATTATGAGTGCGAAGCATCTTCATCAACAGTACAAGGCAAGTTCACACTTTATCATACTTTTCATATACCCAGTTTTACTTGCATTAGATACACCCCTCAAATATTGCATGAGTAGGTTTGGGAACATGTGGTTCTTGCTATGTGGATGATGAGGTAGGAACCTAATACCTTTGATCACCCCGGGAATATACGTTATGCTCATATTGCTTAGCGATGCTCGTAGACGGGGATTGGTATGTGAGAATCATGCAAGTTGTGAGAGATATTAACTAAGGGAAACATAAGGTGGCTACTTTAATACACATCTGGGTGGATTAGTTGCGGGCACCTGGGGAATCTAGTGTTGTCCTAGGAGATCCTGGGGTACCCGTGTGATCATCCTATGGAATGCCACCCAGGCTCAAAGGGATCATAAGATTATTCATGCTTAGAAGCTTCCATGTGCAGCCACAAGCCATTATGGGCTCTGGCATAGTTAAGTAAGTTGTGGGAAACCTTTCCATGATGGGCTAGCAGATGTAGGGGAATTGTAGGTGTACCAGCCTATTTATCGGTTTAGGGGACCTCTTCAAAAAGACTGTCTCGATCATCCGGTTCTCAAACATCAGGCAGTGCGAGGAATTCAATGGAGGAGATTGAGTCTTGTGGGGAAAAGTGCACAAACCTCTGCAGAGTGTACAAACTAATCATGATTAGCCATGTCCCCGGTTACGGACAACTTTGAGTATCGGGAAATGAATTATTGGTTGATCTCATCACTCTATTTAATGAAATTGTTGGGTTATTAATGATTTGGTGATTTTTGGGATTGAGTTGGGTTTACCTTCCCAATATGGGTAATTTAACTTGGTAGTAAACAAAATTTATTCCTTTGTTTTAGGGAAAAATTAACTTTATGCAAAATTAAACTTATAGCCTCCACCAGCCAAATATGCATATAGAGATAGACATTTTCATTATTACTCTATGGTGTGAAATTGCCAGTGCATTCAATGTACTGACCTACATGGCTGTAACGTCTCATGTTGCAAGAATCATACAACGAGTAAGTGATACGTTAGGGTTACGATGTGTACACTCAACTTTGTCGTTGGTGTTGTTGGGAACTCCACAACTTCGTTGTTACTTCAGCTATATGGACTGAGGTAATAGTATTTACGTTACTTTATACATGTGATTTACCTCTGTTATAAATCCTCGAGTACTGTTTGTGTCATCATACCGATCCAGGGATGACACTTAAGCACAGAGACTTCGATCCATTCGGGTCGTGTTGCTACAAGATGGTATCAGAGCACATGTTGACTGTAGGATGTGACCCCTAGAAACAGGCAAGCCCTTAGGAAATGTTTTCCCTAATACTTTATTTTCAAAAGAAATCCCTTAACTCTCATTGATACGTCCATTTTGCATCATGCTTTTATATCGATATTTATTGCATTATGGGCTGTTATTACACATTATGTCACAATACTTATGCCTATTCTCTCTTATTTTACAAGGTTTACATAAAGAGGGAGAATGCCGGTAGCTGGGATTCTGGGCTGGAAAAGGAGCAAATATTAGAGACCTATTCTGCACAGCTCCAAAAGTCCTCAAACTTCACGGAAGACATTCTTAGAATATATAAAAAATACTGAGCGCAAGAAGTTCACCAGGGGGGCACCCTGCCCACGAGGGTGGGGGCGCGCCCCCTACCTCGTGGGCCCCCTGGTGGCCCTCCGATGTCCATCTTATGCTATATGAAGTCTTTCGATGAGGAAAACATCATAAGCCATCTCCTCGGACGAAACTCCACCGCCACAAGGCGGAACCTTGGCAGAACGAATCTAGGGCTCCAGCAGAGCTGTTCTGCCGGGGAAACTTCCCTCCGGGAGGGAGAAATCATCGCCATCGTCATCACCAATCCTCCTCTTATTGGGAGAGGGCAATTTCCATCAACATCTTCATCAGCACCATCTCCTCTCAAAACCGTAGTTCATATCTTGTATCCAATTCTTGTCTCCAAGTCCGGGATTGGTGCTAGTAGGTTGCTAGTAGTGTTACTTACTCCTTGTAGTTGATGCTAGTTGGTTTAATTGGTGGAAGATAATATGTTCAGATCCTATATGCATATTAATACCCCTCTGATTATGAACATGAATATGATTTGTGAGTAGTTACATTTGTTCCTGAGGACATGGGAGAAGTCTTGCTATTAATAGTCATGTGAATTTGGTATTCGTTCAATATTTTGATGAGATGTATGTTGTCTCTCATCTAGTGGAGTTATGTGAACGTCGACTACATAACACTTCACCATGATTTGGGCCTAGAGGAAGGCATTGTGAAGTAATAAGTAGATGATGGCTTGCTAGAGTGACAGAAGCTTAAACCCTAGTTTATGCGTTTCTTCATAAGGGGCTGATTTGGATCCATATGTTTCATGCTATGGTTAGGTTTACCTTAATACTTTTGTTGTTGTTGCGGATGCTTGCAATAGAGGTTAATCATAAGTGGGATGATTGTCCAAGTAAGGACAGTACCCAAGCACCGGTCCACCCACATACCAAAATTATCAAAGAACCGAACGCGAATCGTATGAACGTGACAAAAACTAGCTTGACGATATTCCCATGTGTCCTCGGGAGCGCTTTTCTCTATATAAGAGTTTGTCCAGGCTTGTCCTTTGCTACAAAAAGGATTGGGCCACCTTGTTGCACTTAATTTACTTTTGTTACTTGTTGCTCATTAAAAATTATCCTATCACAAAACTATCTGTTACCTCTTATTTCAGTCCTTGCAGAGAATACCTTGCTGGAAACCGCTTATCATTTCCTTCTGCACCTTGTTGGGTTCGACACTCTTACTTACCCAAATGACTACGATAGATCCCCTATACTTTTGGGTCATCAAGACTCTTTTCTGGCGCCATTGCCGGGGAGTGAAGCGCCTTTGGTAGGTCGAATTTGGTAAAGAAAAATTTATATAGTGTGCTGAAATTTACTGTCACTTGTTACTATGGAAAGTAATCCTCTGAGGGGCTTGTTCGGGGTATCTTCACCCCGACCAGTAGAGCAAAGAGTTGCTCCTCAATCTACTGAACCTACTGAAAATGAAAATGTCTGCTTTGAAATTCCTTCATGCATGATAACAAAACTACTAGCTAATCCTTTTGTAGGAGATGGAACAAAGCATCCTGATGAGCATCTAATATATGTGGATGAAGTTTGTGGATTATTTCAGCTTGCAGGTGTACCCGGAGATGTTGTTAAGAAGAAGGTCTTCCCTTTATCTTTGAAGGGAGATGCATCGACATGGTATAGGTTATGTGATGATACGGGGTCATGGAAATACAAACGATTGAAATTGGAATTTCATCAGAAGTTTTATCCTATGCATCTTGTTCATCATGATCACAATTATATATATAATTTTTGGCCTCGCGAAGGATAAATCATCACTGAAGCTTGGGGGAGGCTTAAATCAATGTTATATTCATGCCCTAATCATGATCTCTCAAGAGAAATGATTATTCAAAAATTTTATGCTCGGCTTTCTGATAGCAATCGCACCATGCTTGATACTTCTTGTGCTGGCTCTTTTATGATGAAGACTATTGAATTCAAATGGGATTTATTGGAAAGAATTAAACGTAACTCTGAAGATTGGGACCTCGACAAAGGTAAGGAGTCAGGTATGACACCTAGGTTTCATTGTGTTAAATCTTTTATGGATATTGATGTTTTCCATAAGTTTAGCACTAAATATGGACTTGACTCTGAAATAGTAGCTTCTTTCTGTGAATCTTTTGCTACTTATGTTGATCTCCCCAAGGAGAAGTGGTTTAAATATCATCCTCCCATAGAAGTAAAAGTAGCTGCACCTATTAAAGTTGAAGAAAAGACTATCACTTATAATGATCCTATTGTTCCTACTTCTTACGTTGAGAAAGCACCTTTCCCTGTCAGAATAAAGGATCATGCTAAAGCTTCAACTGTGGTTCGTAAAAGCAATATTAAAACTTATACACCTTCTAAGAAAATTAAAGTTGAACCTGATATTTCTATTGTTAAAGATCTCTTGGCTGATAATATTGATGGGCATGTTATTTATTTCCTTGATGAGACTGCTAGAATTGCTAAACATTGTGCTAAAGATAAAAACAGACCTGTGGTAGGCATGCATGTTATTTCTATTAAAATAGGAGATCATTGTTATCATTGCTTATGTGATATGGGTGCTAGTGCTAGTGCAATACCTTACGCCTTATACAAAGAAATTATGCATGATATTGCACCTGCTGAGATAGAAGATATTGATGTCACAATTAAACTTGCCAATAGAGATACTATTCACCAATGGGAATTGTTAGAGATGTTGAATTCTTGTGTGGGAAAACTAAATATCCTGCTGATTTTCTTGTTCTTGGTTCCCCACAAGATAGCTTTTGTCCCATTATATTTGGTAGACCCTTCTTAAACACTGTTAATGGTAAGATAAATTTAAAAAAGGATGTTGTTACTATAGGTTTAGATGATATGTGTCATGAATTTAATTTCTCTAAATTTAGTAGACAACACCGTGAAGAAGAATTACCTAGTAAGGATGAAATTATTGGTCTTGCTTCTATTGTCGTACCTCCTAGTGATCGTTTAGAACAATATTTGCTAGACCATGAAAACGATATGTTTATGAATGAAAGAATGGAAATAGATGAAATATTCATTAAACATGAACCTATTCTGAAACACAATTTACCTATTGAAATCCTAGGGATCCTCCTCCACCCAAGGGTGATCCCGTGTTTGAGCTTAAACCATTGCCTGATACTCTTAAATATGCTTATCTTGATGAGAAAAAGATATATCATGTTATTATTAATGTTAACCTTTCAGAGCATGAGGAAGAGAGTTTATTGAAAACTCTGAAGAAGCATCGTGCTGCTATTGGGTATTCTCTTGATGATCTTAAGGGCATTAGTCCCACTCTATGCCAACATAAAATAAATTTGGAAGAAGATGCTAAACCAGTTCATGATCATCAAGAATGGCTGAATCCTAAAATGAAGGAAGTGGTAAGAAAGGAAATACTAAAGCTCCTTGAGGCAGCTATAATTTATCCCGTTGCTGATAGTAAGTGGGTAAGTCATGTCCATTGTGTCCCTAAGAAGGGAGGTATTACTGTCGTTCCTAATGATAAAGATGAATTGATTCCTCAAGGAATTATTATAGGTTATAGGATGGTAATTGATTGCCGCAAATTAAATAAGGCCACTAAAAAGGATCATTACCCCTTCCCTTTTATAGATCAAATGCTAGAAAGATTATCCAAACATACACATTTTTGCTTTCTAGATGGTTATTCTGGTTTCTCTCAAATACCCGTGTCAGCCAAATATCAATCAAAGACTACTTTTACTTGCCCTTTTGGTACTTTTTCTTATAGATGTATGCCTTTTAGTTTATGTAATGCACCTGCTACCTTTCAAAGATGCATGATGGCTATATTTTCTGACTTTTGTGAAAAGATTTGTGAGGTTTTCATGGACGATTTCTCCGTCTATGGATCTTCTTTTGATGATTGCTTGAGCAACCTTGACCGAGTTTTGCAGAGATGTGAAGAAACTAATCTTGTGTTGAATTGGGAAAAGTGACACTTTATGGTTAATGAAGGTATTGTCTTGGGGCATAAAGTTTATGAAAGAGGTATTGAAGTTGATAAAGCCAAGGTTGATGCTATTGAAAAGATATAAGAAGTTTCCTTGGTCATGCCGGATTTTATAGGAGGTTCATTAAGGACTTCTCAAAAATTTCTCGACCTCTGACTAATTTATTACAAAAAGATATGCCATTTGTCTTTGATAATGATTGTGTAGAAGCATTTGAAATACTTAAGAAAGCATTGATCTCTGCACCTATTGTTCAGCCACCTGATTGGAATTTACCCTTTCAAATTATGTGTGATGCTAGTGATTATGCTGTAGGTGTTTTTCTAGGGCAAAGAGTTGATAAGAAATTAAAGGTTATTCAATATGCTAGTAAAACCCTAGACAATGCTCAAAGAAATTATGCTACTACTGAAAAAGAAATCTTAGCAGTTGTATTTGCTTGTGATAAGTTCAGACCTTATATTGTTGATTCCAAAGTAACTATTCACACTGATCATGCTGCTATTAAATATCTTATGGAAAAGAAAGATGCTAAACCTAGACTTATTAGATGAGTTCTATTGCTACAATAATTTGACTTACATATTGTTGATAGAAAGGGAGCTGAGAACCCCGTTCCAGACAACTTGTCTAGGTTAGAAAATGTGCTTGATGACCCACTTCCTATTGATGATAGCTTTCTTGATGAGCAATTAAATGTCATAAATGCTTCTCATACTGCTCCATGGTATGCTGATTATGCTAATTACATTGTTGCTAAGTTTATACCGCCTAGTTTCACATACCAGCAAAAGAAAAAGTTCTTCTATGATTTGAGGCATTACTTTTGGGATGACCCACATCTTTATAAAGAAGGAGTAGATGGTGTTATTAGACGTTGTGCACCTGAGCATGAACAGGAACAGATCCTACGCAAGTGTCACTCCGAAGAATATGGAGGACAACATGCTGGAGATAGAACTGCCCATAAGGTATTGGAATCTGGTTTTTATTGGCCTACTCTCTTAAAGGATGCCCGTCAGTTTGTCTTATCTTGTGATGAATGTCAAAGAATTGCTAATATTAGTAGAGGTCAAGAAATGCCTACGAACTATTCACTTGTTATTGAACCATTTGATGTTTGGGGTTTTGACTATATGGGATTTTTTCCTTCCTCTAATGGATATACACATATTTTAGTTGCTGTTGATTACATTACTAAGTGGGTAGAAGCTATTCCAACTAGTAGTGCTGATCATAACACTTCTATTAAAATGCTTAAAGAAGTTATTTTTCCAAGATTTGGAGTCCCTAGATATTTAATGACTGATGGTGGTTCATATTTTATTCATGGTGCTTTCCGTAAAATGTTTGCTAAGTATGATGTTAATCATAGAATTGCATCCCCTTATCAGCCTCAGTCTAGTGGTCAAGTAGAATTGAGTAACAGAGAGTTCAAATTAATTTTGCAAAAGACTGTTAATAGATCTAGAAAGAATTGGTCCAAGAAACTTGATGATGCATTATGGGCCTATAGAACTGCATATAAAAATCCTATGGGTATTGTTGGTGTCAAAACCGGCGGATCTCGGGTAGGGGGTCCCGAACTATGCGTCTAGGCCGGATGGTAACAGGAGGCAAGGGACACGAAGTTTTACCCAGGTTCGGGCCCTCTCGATGGAGGTAAAACCCTACGTTCTGCTTGATTAATATTGATGATATGGGTAGTACAAGAGTAGATCTACCGTGAGATCGAGGAGGCTAAACCCTAGAAGCTAGCCTATGGTATGATTGTTGATGTGTATGTTGTCCTACGGACTAAAACCCTCTGGTTTATATAGACACCGGGTAGGGTTAGGGTTACATAGAGTTGGTTACAATGGTAGGAGATCTACATATCCGTATCGCCAAGCTTGCCTTACACACCAAGGAAAGTCCCTTCCGGACATGGGACAAAGTCTTCAATCTTGTATCTTCATAGTCCAGGAGTCCGGCTGAAGGTATAGTCCGGCTATCCAAACACCCCCTAATCCAGGACTCCCTCAGTAGCCCCTGAACCAGGATTCAATGACGACGAGTCCGGCGCGCATATTGTCTTTGGCATTGCAAGGCGGGTTCCTCCTCCAAGTACTTCATAGAAGATTTTGAACACAAAGATAGTGTCCGGCTCTACAAAATAAGTTTCCACATATTGCCATGGAGAGAATAATATTTACACAAATCTAATGTTCTGACGTATTCCGTAGTGTGACATCACGCCACGGCCAAGCTTTTATTCGAACCGTTTTACTGTCCCATCTCAGCGCGTTATGCGAGGCGGTTTCCTTGGCACGTCTTGTTAAAGCAGAGATCGTGTCCCCTTATTCTGGGATTCTCATCAATATGGGCGTGGGTAACCCAACCACGCCATTTATTATGGCGCTTGGAGATAAGCGAGTTTTACCAAGCTGGTGGGGACATGTAGTTGCGTCCACCCATATAAAGGGATAAGGATCCACCTTTTCACCTACGCCTTCTTCCTCCTTCGCCTATCCATTCTTGCGCACTCGAGCTCCAGTGCCCAGGTCCGCACTCCCCACCTCAACCTTCTCCAGCCATGTCCGGAGCGGGAGGCAAGTGGATGGTCTCCTTCGTCATGGAGGGACATATCAAAATGATGAGGAAGGCCGGATACCTGTCTAACGACATCGCGTACCGGCTCCCCGAAAAGGGGCAGCTCATCCCCACCCCTAGGGCCCATGAGAGGGTGGTGTTCCTCCCCCATTTCCTCCGCGGACTGGGCTTCCCTCTCCACCCATTGGCCCGGGGGCTCATGTTCTACTACGGCCTGGATTTCCCCGATCTGGCCCCGAACTTCATCCTCAACATCTCGGCGTTTATCGTCGTGTGCGAGGCCTTCCTCCGCATCCGCCCCCATTTCGGCCTATGGCTCAAGACTTTCAACGTCAAGCCGAAGGTGGTGCGCGGCAACCAGGCGGAGTGCGGAGGCGCCATGGTGGGCAAGATGGCCAACGTCCTCTGGCTCGAGGGCTCCTTTGTGGAGACCCTGAAGGGGTGGCAATCGGGGTGGTTTTACATCACTGAGCCGCGCGACGCTGAATGGGTCGCACCCCCTGAGTTTTGATCCGGACCCCCTACGCGGCTCACCTCTTGGAAGGAGACGGGCCTGTCATGGGGTAAGAAGGGAGAGCTGACCGGACTTGAAACATGCGTCCAAACCCTGGTGGACAAGAAGCTCAAACTTGTCAACGTAGTCCAGGTTATGCTCATCCGCTTGATCCTCCCATGTCAATGACGGGCTTTCAACATGTGGGAGTTCGATCCGGAGCGGCACCAAACACTGAGCAGGCTCTTCGACACGACGTACGAAGATGCCTGGAAGGTGCATTTCAAGGGTGCCGAGGCTCCCGCATCTGCTACCGAGGATCGCGGATTCAGTGCGCAGCGTCATGCTCTCGCGGTAAGCTGTTATTTTCCTTTTACAGGGTATCAATTTTTCATAGTTTGACTCCATGCGGGATCTGAACTCCCTTACCTTTGACAGGATTGGCAGGTGACATCCGGATAGATCAACTGTCTGGCTCCTTTGCCCGAAGGCCCAGCGGACGCTCGCTTGGCGAAGCTACTGGTTCTGGCACCCTATGTGGTGCTGGAGAAGAAGGCCGTGAAAAAGGCCGCGGGGACTCGAAAGAGTGCCCGGCGCCAGGAGGTGTCGGATCCATCATCCGACGGTTCCGAGGCGCACTCCTCCCATGAAGACGAGGAGGAAGAAGAAGAGACCTCTCCCCCTCCAGCAGGGGGAGAGAAGAAAAGGAAGGCCACCCTCTCGGGGGAGGCCGGAGGGTCCAAGAAGGGGAAAACCCTTCCTCCGAACTGCTCCACCGACGCCGACGGCGGTGGAGAGGAGTGGCAGCCCAGGGCCAAGCCCCTGGCAAAATCGTAAGTATCCGGATACCAGAGTAATTCATAGTATTCATTTATTGCACAGCTTTCCCTTACGTCGAATATGTTTATGCAGCCCACCCAAAGACCGGCTCGACGCGTCGTCGAGTGGCTCACTGGACTCGTCGGATGTGAACTCGCTTCCGACGGCTTCCTCCCCCTGCCATACGGAAAACACCGAAGTGTTGTCCCAACAGGTTCCAAGCCGGGGGGAGGTGGTCCTGGAGGCGTCGTGAGGCGACCTCCCGGACTCCAGGAGCAAAGGGGGTGAAACCCCCCAGGGCTCCAAGTCCGGTCTAGGCCGGACACTGCTCCGGAACCTTCAGAGGTTCCAGAGTCTGGTGGGGGACCTCCTTCCAACAGGAGCAAGTCCGCCGTGCCGGTGGCCCCTGTCCAACAGGAGGCGCCGGACAATATGTTGGAGGTGCTCCAAGGCGCCTCCATCGACGAGGAGCACCGCACTATTATGAATGCGGTGGTCCAGAAGGTTCAGTCCGCCAAGAGCGGACTGAGTGAAGCTTGTACTAGCCTTTTGACAGTCTTTGAGGTAAGTAAAGAATGTGTAAATAATAGTACCGCATAGATAGTAGCCCCTGATGCTCTGTTTGGCGTTCGGGAAGAAAAGCCGAATAGAGGAT
Organism: Triticum urartu; assembly: GCF_003073215.2. Taxonomy (NCBI): domain Eukaryota; kingdom Viridiplantae; phylum Streptophyta; class Magnoliopsida; order Poales; family Poaceae; genus Triticum; species Triticum urartu. The sequence continues at coordinate 362,945,715 of NC_053025.1, read as the reverse complement.
CAAATAGAATTCGCAGGAGTCTAACAAAAATGAGTCAATATGCATATGCAGGCTTCCCTGCTTGCATCCGCCGCACTGACTGCGGAAGTGGATACGCTAAAGCAGAACCTCGAGCGGTCCGAGCAAGAGCTCGAGCGTGCCAAGAAGCAGATCGAGGATAATGAAGGTAATAAATACCTTGTTTTTAAATATATATAAAAAGGTGCAATTGCAAAGAATGACAGGATTATCGTGGCTATTGTAGGGGCCACGTCTGAAGTGGCGACCCTTAAGAAAGCGCTGGTCGAGGCCGAGAAGAGGGCGGCCTCGGAGCGCACCGAGCGGCAGAAGTATGAGGCCGAGGTTGGCAAGGTGCGGCAAGAGCTCCAGGCTCTCATGGAAAAACATGAGAGTTTGGAGCTTGACTCGAAGACGCAAGCGTCCGAGCTCACGATGGCTATTGAAAATGCCAAATCTACCAAGGCCGAATCCCAGAAGACCCTCCAGGAGTTGGATGAGGTGAAGAAGATAGCGGCGGGTAAGGCATTCTTTATGCAAAGCAAACACATAAACATGAGTTACTTGTTACTTACCCGAATCCGGATCTCTCCAAGAGCGTTCGCAGATCTTCCCCGGAGTGTGTCCGATGCCGCCGCATTCTATCGAGCCGAGGACGGCAGATCGACGGAGAAGGTGTTCTGGTCTCAGTACGCTGAGGCCGGACACCCCGTGCCCCTGAGCGACCAGCTGAAGCAACTGGTTGAGCTCCACAAGGCGGCCGAACAGGCCATGAAGGGCCCCATTGTTCGGCTGTGGCCTGGAGGGGCTCTACCTGGGAGCTATTTCGGGCTGGTGCGGCGGCTGGTGGAGGCCTGTCCAAGGCTCGAAATCATCAAGCGCTCCGTCTGCATTGAGGGTGCCCGTAGGGCCCTTGCCCGTGCTAAGGTGCACTGGGGCAAGCTAGATGCTGAGAAGCTTGTGAAGGACGGGCCACCGCCGGCGAAAGAGCATCGCAAGCCCGAGAATTACTATAAGGATGTTCTGAAGGGTGCCTGCCTTGTGGCGGATGAATGTTCTAGGGATGTAATTTTTGAGTGAAACTTGCTCGTTTTGTCCTGTGCGCTGAAAACTTGTTTATATGCGCTAAGCAATGCTGTTGGAATTTAAAATATTACCTTCTGTGCGGCTGTTTATCAATTCTGAGAGATGGCGAGTCGTCGGCTTCTGCCCCCGTGCCGCTAGTGCTGGGGTGTTCGGGGATAAACCTGAGCCCTCTTTTTCCCATGTTTGGGTCCTTCGAGGGAGGCGCTCAGCCCAACGAACAAGGCAATCGGACTATAATGCGTGAACACTCTCACTTAGCCATAGAATTCTATAATTTTAAATTTCGGCGAAGCCCCTGGTATTCGGAAGACCGAGTTCGGGGCGCTATCCATGCCTTGGCCGGACAGAGCCGGCTCCTCGCCCTAAGCGGTATAAGTCTTTAGGGACTCGAAAAAAACCTCTCGAATAGCGACCAGCTCTCGCTTCATCATGACAATCAGTTTTAGCTTTCTCCACTGAGGTGCTCGACCCAGCTCAACTGGGGCACAATCGCAGTGGTTCTCCTAGTGATACCTTAGCCGATATAGCGGAATGTAAGGCACCAAAACATAGGAGCCGGGCAAACCCAACTATTGACCCAAGACATGATTTGGAGCCGATGCATATAATGCTATAAGTTCGGGGTGCCGCACTTGTTAAAGTGTTCGGACTTCTTACACCATATTGAGGGGTACCAAAGCCCCTAGCATATTTTGGCCGTACCAACGTGTACGGGTGCAACATGTCGTTAAGGAACATATATAAAGAAAAAAGGTAATGCAAAAATAGACGAAAGCTATGTATTGTTTATTGAAAAGGGGTGCGATCAAGGCAGAACGATACAAGTAATGCGATAAGTGGAAGGTTGGACTAGTTAACATGTCCGCTTCAGGGGCAAGCTGCGGAATAGTATGCGGAACGGGTATACTGCTCGTGATAGAGACCACCTGGGAGTTCCGTAATGTGGCGTGGCTTGTCTGCTTCTCTGGTTCTTGCATCGTTTGTGCGGCAATTGAACTACCGAACAGGCCTTCCGAAGGATGGAGTCCTGAAAGTAAGAGAAAATTAAAAAATCGGCAGCCCCTGGTATGGTTTAAGCCGTGTGATGGTGCCCCTCCCCCTATGTCCATGGTATCTCTAGAGCGTAGTTATGTACGCGAAGTACTGGCGTCGCCTTTTTGCGAGGGTTGGGGTTGGGGCTGCATTGCTACACTTGCTCGGATCGTGCCAGGCGGTCTGGTTGTAGGTTACTCCGGGCGCGCTTGACAGTGTCCGGTCGTTTAGTGGCCGGACTGGAGAACTGTCTGGAGAGGCTGCTTTGTACTTCCGCTGCAAGGGCCGCCGTGTGCTCCTCCGTTCGGAGGGAGCGTTCGGTGTTTCCATTGACCGTAATTACTCCTCGAGGGCCTGGCATCTTGAGCTTAAGGTATGTGTAATACGGTACCGCATTGAACTTAACGAATGCAGTTCGCCCGAGCAGTGCGTGATAACCACTGCGAAACGGGACTATGTCGAAGATTAACTCCTCGCTTCGGAAATTATCCGAAGATCCGAAGACCACTTCAATTGTGACTGAGCCTGTACAGTTGGCCTCTACACCTGGTATTACGCCTTTAAAGGTCGTTTTGGTGGGCTTAATCCTCGAGGGATCTATTCCCATTTTCCACACTGTATCCTGGTAAAGCAGGTTCAGGCGGCTGCCGCCGTCCATAAGGACTCTAGTGAGATGAAATTCGTCAATAATTGGGTCTATAATCAATGCGGCAAATCCGCCATGAAGGATGCTAGTGGGATGGTCCCTTCGATCAAAGGTGATCGGGCAGGAGGACCATGGGTTGAACTTTGGGGTGACTGGCTCTACTGCGTGTACGTCCCTTAACGCGTGCTTCCGCTCCCTTTTGGGGACGTGGGTTGCGTATATCATGTTCATCGTCCACACTTGTGGGGGAAAACCCTTCTGTCCACTGTTGTTCGGCGGCCGGGGCTCCTCGTCGTCATCGCTATGCAGCCCCTTGTCTTCATTATCGACATTTAACTTGCCTGCCTGCTTGAACACCCAACAATACCTGTTGGTGTGATTGGCTGGCTTTTCGAGGGTGCCATGTATCTGGCACGAGCGGTCGAGTATTCGGTCCAAACTGGACGGGCCCCTAGGATTCCTTTTGAATGGCTTTTTCCGCTGACCGGATTTAGAGCCTATGAATCCGGCATTAACTGCCGTATCCTCAGCATTGTCGCCGTTAATGCGGCGCTTCTACTTGTTGTGACGCGACCTGCCACTACTGTCCCTGGTGTCCGAATTGCAAGGGTTCTTGGTCATATTGTTGCTACGAGCAAGCCAGCTGTCTTCTCCCGCGCAAAAGCGGGTCATGAGTGTCGTGAGTGTTGCCATAGATTTTGGCTTTTCCTATCCAAGGTGCCGGGCTAGCCACTCGTCACGGATATTGTGTTTGAAGGCTGCTAGGGCCTCAGCGTCCGGACAGTCGACTATTTGATTTTTCTTTGTTAGGAACCGTGTCCAGAACTGCCTGGCCAATTCCTCTGGCTGCTGAATTACATGACTTAGGTCATCGGCATCTGGGGGTCGCACATAAGTGCCCTGGAAATTGTCGAGGAATGCGGCTTCCAGGTCCTCCCAACAACTGATTGATCCTGTTGGCAAGCTGTTAAGCCAATGCCGAGCTGGTCCTTTAAGATTGAGTGGGAGGTATTTGATGGCATGGAAATCATCGCCGCGGGCCATGTGGATATGAAGGAGATAATCCTCGATCCATACCGCAGGATCTGTTGTGCCATCATATGATTCGATGTTTACGGGTTTGAAACCCTCAGGGATTTGATGATCCATTATTTCGTCTGTAAAGCAGAGTGGGTGTGCGGCGCCTCTGTACTGGGCTATATCATGACGTAGCTCCAGTGATCCTTGTCTACTGTGTTCGGCCCTGCCGAATTTGTGGCCGGCGTGACGGTTGCCGTCTCGAGCCGTGGGGCGCCCACGCGATACGTAGATCGATCTTGTTTGCCTTGCCTTGTCCTCCAACATGTCTTGTAAGTCCGGCGCATATTCCCGTGCCTTGGTACGGGGTGCGGCTTGAGTGGAGGGTCGAGAGGCCTCTCTGTCGCGTCCACGAGGTGGTCGGTCGGCCGCATCAAGTGCTTCCTCCTCTAATCGGGGTAGCAACCTGCGCTTTGGGTAGCTCTTGGAGGGGCGTTCGATTTTATGCTCTTTGGCCGCAAGGATTTCAGTCCATCTGTCGACTAGCAAATCTTGATTAGCTCTAAGTTGTTGCTGTTTTTTCTTGAGGCTTCTTGCCATGGCCATAAGTCTGCGTCGAAAACGCTCTTGCTCGACGGGATCCTCTAGCACGATGAATTCGTCGTCGTCGAGGCTTGCCTCGTCTTCGGAGGGAGGCATATAATTATCATCCTTGACCTCTCTGTCTGCCGCTCTCTCATGAGGGCTGGTTTCTCCATCCTCCTGTGCTAAATCTTGCTGGAGGGGGTTTTCTTCGGCGCTTTCCGGAGTATTATTATCTCCCATGCTGGAATCACCGTGTTTGTTTTGGCGGGATTTTGAGCGGCGCCGCTGACGCCGGCGCTTAGGCTGTTTCTTGGAGGGGTCATCCTCCGCTGTTCCATCGCCATCTCCCTCTTTTGGGGTGTCCACCATGTATATGTCATACGACAACGTGGCTTTCCAGGGCCTAGTAGGCGCTGGTTCTTCATCATCTCCTTCATTGGCGTCCATACCATCGATGTCTTCGGAGTCGAAGTCGAGCATGTCGGTTAAGTCGTCGACAGTGGCTACAAAGTGGGTGGTGGGTGGGCTTTGAATTTCTTCATCGTCCGTACCCCAACCTTGCTGACCGTAGTCCGGCCAGGGCTCTCCTGATAAAGAGAGAGGCGTCAGTGACTTCAGGATATCGCTGAAAGGCGAGTGCTGAAAGATGTCCGCGGTAGTGAACTCCATGATCGGCGCCCAATCGGATTCGATCGGTAGGGGCGCGGAGGGTTCGGAGTCTGGAGAGGAGTCCGACTGGTGCTTGGCTCAATCGCTGTTGGGGTCGCATCCCCCAAGGTGGCGTCCAACCGCCCATCCTCGATTGGCGCAGTTGGCTCCGAATTAAGGGTTGGAGCCGATGCGGGTGCGGCCTCCAGGGCACTGTTTGGCGGAAGAGCTAGATCATGCTTGTCATGACAGTGCGGCGTGCTCGGCAGTGGCTCGAATCCGTCGAAGATCAAGTCCCCGCGGATGTCATCCGTGTAGTTTAAATTTCCAAATCTGACCTGACGGCCAGGGGCGTAGCTTTCGATCTGCTCCAGACGGCCAAGCGAATTGTCCCGCAGTGCGAAGCCGCCGAAGACGAAGATCTGTCCGGGGAGGAAGGTCTCACCCTGGACTGCATCGCTATCGATGATCGTAGGAGCCATCGAGCCTGACGGCGATGACACCAAGGAACTCTCAATCAAAGCACCAATGTCGCTGTCAAAACCGGCGGATCTCGGGTAGGGGGTCCCGAACTGTGCGTCTAGGCTGGATGGTAACAGGAGGCAAGGGACACGAAGTTTTACCCAGGTTCGGGCCCTCTCGATGGAGGTAAAACCCTACGTCCTGCTTGATTAATATTGATGATATGGGTAGTACAAGAGTAGATCTACCGCGAGATTGAGGAGGCTAAACCCTAGAAGCTAGCCTATGGTTTGATTGTTGATGTGTATGTTGTCCTACGGACTAAAACCCTCCGGTTTATATAGACATTGGGTAGGGTTAGGGTCACATAGAGTCGGTTACAATGGCAGGAGATCTACATATCCGTATTGCCAAGCTTGCCTTCCACGCCAAGGAAAGTCCCTTCCAGACACGGGACGAAGTCTTCAATCTTGTATCTTCATAGTCCAGGAGTCCGGCTGAAGGTATAGTCCGGCTATCCAAACACCCCCTAATCCAGGACTCCCTTAGGTATGTCTCCGTATAAAATGGTTTATGGAAAAGCATGCCACTTACCTCTCGAACTAGAACACAAGGCATATTGGGCTATTAAAGAGCTCAATTATGATTTTAAACTTGCCGGTGAGAAGAGGTTATTTGATATTAGCTCACTTGATGAATGGAGAACCCAAGCCTACGAAAATGCCAACTTGTTTAAAGAAAAAGTTAAAAGATGGCATGATAAAAGGATACAAAAGCGTGAGTTTAATGTAGGTGATTATGTATTGCCATACAACTCTCGTTTAAGATTTTTTGCAGGAAAACTTCTCTCTAAATTGGAAGGTCCTTACGTTATCGCGGAGGTCTATCATTCTGGTGCCATAAAAATCAACAACATCGAAAGCACAAATCGGAAGGTGGTGAACGGTCAAAGAATCAAACATTATATCTCAGGTAATCCCACAAATGTTGAAACCAATGTTATTGAAACCGTAACCCCGGAGGAATACATAAGGGACACTTTCTGGAACGTTTCAGACTCCGAAAAGGAATAGGTATGTGGTATGGTAAGTAAACCGACTCCAAAACAGTTTTTAAGGCAATATTTCTCCGTTTTGGATTATTTAGAAAAATAGAAAAATAAGAAGTAGTCCGGGAAGGACACGAGGCCTCCACGAGGGTGGAGGGCACGCCCTACCCTACTTGGCGCGCCCCCTTCCTCATGGGCACCTCGTGCGCTTTCCGGACTCCGTTTTCTTACACGACACATATTTTGGTCGGTAAAAATTCATTATATAATCTCCCGGGGGTTTTGACTCACGTATCACGCAATTATCCTCTGTTTTGTATTTCGAGTTGTTGCTACTGCAGATTAGAGGAAGATGTCTTCGCAAGAGTCAGTCCGGGAGAGCCGGGTGTCTCATCCACCACCAAGATCAATGACAAACAACAATGTTGACCTCTTTGGGCCAGCCAAGGAGGAAGAGATGGAAGCTGATTTGAAGAGGATAGATGCCATGGAAGAGGATCAAGAAGTCACTTCCCGCTTCCGAGCTGGATTCACAATGGGAGAACTGTAGAGCTCGGCTATTCCAAACTCGGTTATCCCTTCCAATGTTAGATTTCTTTCTTATGAGAATATGAAAAGGAGTGTCACTGGTTCTCCCGTAGCTATGCAGCACCCTTGGGTGCAGGGAGCTTTGGCTGTTACAGGAAAACTCCGAAAGGAAATAATGGACCTCAAGCAGCATGTCAATAAGCTCGAGGAGGAGAATCATATCCTAAGGGGCATCATCGCCAAGAATATCACATCACCATCCCCGAAAAGAGAGACATAATCACATGGGTATGGGCACTCCCCTTGGCAACTGCCAAGCTTGGGGGAGTGCCCCGGTATCATATCACCATCACTTTTATCTTTACCGTTTTTCTTAGTTTGATCCTTTTGGTAATATCTTGATCTAGTAGAATAAAAGTTCTTAGTATGATCTAGTTGTGAGTTTTGCTTTATAATTCCTCTATGTAATCGAGTCCGTGAGCTATATAATAAAGATTAGTGTTGAGTCAAGGGCTTGATTATTTTGCCATGATCCTAAGGGAATAAAAGAAAAGAGAAAGAAATAAATAGAAACAAAGAGATCATGTGAATCTTATGGAGAGTAATGAGCTCACATAGAAAAATTATGATGAATAAAAGTTGTTGAGAGCTGACAAATATAGTTTCGGTCATCGTTGCAATTAATAGGAAGTAATAAAGAAAGAGAGGTCTTCACATATAAATATACTATCTTGGACATCTTTTATGATTGTGAGCACTCATTAAAATATGACATGCTAAAGAGTTGACGTTGGACAAGGAAGACAACATAATGGGTTATGTTTTCTTACATCTGAGATAAATTATATTGTCATGGATCATCCAACATGGTTGAGCTTGCCTTTCCCCCTCATGCTAGCCAAATTTATCGCACCAAGTAGAGATACTACTTGTGCTTCCAATTACCCTTAAACCAGTTTTGCCATGAGAGTCCACCATATCTACCTATGGATTGAGTAAGATCCTTCAAGTAAGTTGTCGTCGGTGCAAGAAATAAAAAATGCTCTCTAAATATGTATGACTTATTAGTGTGGGAGAAAATAAGCTTTATACGATCGTGTGATATGGAAGAAATAAAAGCGACAGATTGCATAATAAAGGTCCATATCACAAGTGGCAATATAAAGTGACGTTTATTCGCATTAAGATTTTGTGCATCCAACCATAAAAGCGCATGACAACCTCTGCTTCCCTATGCGAAGGGCCTATCTTTTACTTTTATCTCCTACCTTGCATAAGAGCCACAGTGATCTTCACCCTTCCTTTTTACATTTTATCTTTTGGCAAGCACAACATGTTGGAAAGATCCTAGTATATATGGCTAATTGGATGTGAGTTTTCATGAACTAATTGTTGACATTACCCCTGAGGTAAAATGTTGGGAGGCAAAACTATAAGCCCCTATCTTTCTCTATGTCCGATTAAAACTCCATCCCCATAAGTATTGCGTGAGTGTCAGCAATTGTGAAAGACTATATGATAGTTGAGTATGTGGACTTGCTGAAAAGCTCTTATACATTGACTCTTTCCTATCTTATGATAAATTGCAATTGCTCCAATGACTGAGATTATAGTTTGTTAGTTTTCAATGAAATTTACGATTCATACTTGAAATTGTGATTGAATTATTACTCTAGCATAAGAGATCATATGAAAAGAATTATATAAGTTGATGTTCTAAGAATGATCATGATGCCCTCATGTCCGTATTTTATTTTTATCGACACCTCTATCTCTAAACATGTGGACATATTTTTCGATTTCGGCTTTCGCTTGAGGACAAGCGAGGTCTAAGCTTGCGGGAGTTCATACGTCCATTTTGCATCATGCTTTTATATCGATATTTATTGCATTATAGGCTGTTATTACACATTATGTCACAATACTTATTCCTATTCTCTCTTATTTTACAAGGTTTACATAAAGAGGGAGAATGCCGGCAGCTGGGATTCTAGGCTAGAAAAGGAGAAAATATTAGAGACCTATTCTGCATAGCTCCAAAAGTCCTGAAACTTCACGAAAGACGTTTTCAGAATATATAAAAAATACTGAGCGCAAGAAGTTCACCAGGGGGGCCACACCTACCCACGAGGGTGGGGGGCGCACCCCCCTACCTCGTGGGCCCCCTGGTGGCCCTCCGATGTCCATATTCTGCTATATGAAGTCTTTCGATGAGGAAAAAAATCATAAGCCATCTCCTCGGATGAAACTCCGCCGCCAAGAGGCGGAACCAATCTAGGGCTCCGGCAGAGCTGTTCTGCTGGGGAAATTTCCCTCCGGGAGGGGGAAATCATGGCCATCATCATCACCAACGCTCCTCTCATCAGGAGAGGGTAATTTCCATCAACATCTTCATCAGCACCATCTCCTCTCGAAACCCTAGTTCATCTCTTGTATCCAATTCTTGTCTCCATGTCCGGGATTGGTGCTAGTAGGTTGCTAGTGGTGTTAATTACTCCTTGTAGTTGATGCTAGTTGGTTTAATTGGTGGAAGATCATATGTTCAGATCCTATATGCATATTAATACCCCTCTGATTATGAACATGAATATGCTTTGTGAGTAGTTATGTTTGTTCCTGAGGACATGGGAGAAGTCTTGCTATTAGTAGTCATGTGAATTTGGTATTCGTTCGATATTTTGATGAGATGTATGTTGTCTCTCCTCTAGTGGTGTTATGTGAACGTCGACTACATAACACTTCACCATGATTTGGGCCTAGAGGAAGGCATTGGGAAGTAATAAGTAGATGATGGGTTGGTAGAGTGACAGAAGCTTAAACCCTAGTTTATGCGTTGCTTCGTAAGGGGCTGATTTGGATCCATATGTTTCATGCTATGGTTAGGTTTACCTTAATACTTTTGTTGTAGTTGCGGATCCTTGCAATAGAGGTTAATCATAAGTGGGATGCTTGTCAAAGTAAGGACAGTACCCAAGCACCGGTCCACCCACATGCCAAATTATCAAAGTACCGAACGCGAATCATACGAACGTGACGAAAACTAGCTTGACGATATTCCCATGTGTCCTCGGGAGCGCTTTTCTCTATATAAGAGTTTGTCCAGGCTTGTCCTTTGCTACAGAAAGGATTGGGCTACCTTGTTGCACTTTATTTACTTTTGTTACTTGTTGCTCGTTACAAATTATCCTATCACAAAACTATCTGTTACCACTTATTTCAGTACTTGAAGAGAATACCTTGCTGGAAACCGCTTATCATTTCCTTCTACTCCTCGTTCGGTTCGACACTCTTACTTATCAAAAGGACTATGATAGATCCCCTATACTTGTGGGTGATCACTCATCTTTTCCAAGCTTTACCAAATTGTCCTCTTACCTCAAATAGTTAGACCATACCCTTTCCCCTTTTGACCACGCGAGGATTCAGCTGATGAGACAACTCCGAGAAGATATCGGACAACTAAGACCACTTGGGAATGAATAGGATTTTATCGTGCATTAGAATAATGGAAACTACAACGGTTGAGGACTCCGAAGACTAGGAGAAATTAAAGGCTCTGAAGAATTTCCAGAGTTGTATGACCAAGGAAGGCTACTCTTATGGAACTTGTCAGACTATTGAAGCTGTCAATACCCGAGATCAAGGTGTGTTGGAAAAAGACCGGAACATGGCTCATTAAAACTCAAAGTTTTTTATCAAGAAAACCCCAAGGCAGGAGATATCAACTATGGAATGATAGCTCATGGCGGAGACATGGGCATAAACATGGATATTCATGATGTGATCGCCGACTTATGCTATTGTCACCGTGATGAGTTGAGAATGCATTTCTTCGGAAGGATTGGATGACAAAAGGGCTAATGGAGCACCTATCTTCAAAAGATGAAGTTTTAACCTTAGCTGCTATATCACCAGGATCTAGAGTATTAAATCAAGAATTTTTTGATGGACCTTCACGAAGCTGTATTTGACAAGGAAGCCTCCTCGGTGTCGCCCCAGTCTACCCGACACCTCACACTCCCCCTGCTCTCTCCCTCGCTCCCTTGACGACATGGCCGAGGCAGCCGCACCCACGCCGTCGTGAAGCCCGCAGCCACCGCCGTCCACTCGTAGCCTCGCCGTGCCAACAAGCTTCGCCGTCGTCCACTGCTTCGCCTCGACCGATCCCCGAGCGCTCGCCCGCCCCAGAGACGCTGCACCGAGCCCGTCCCGATCCGCCATCGCCGGAAATCCCCCTCGCTACCTCGACCGCTCCAGCCCCTCCCCGAGCTCGCCGTTCGCTCCCCTGCACTCGCAGTGAACCGCTGACCCTTCTCGCCCTCTCCGTTCTAGCTCTCATGCACCGTACGCGCCACCTCGAGTTCGCCCGCACGCACCGCCGCCTGTGCTCGCCGCCGATGAGTCTTCGACCATCTAATGGTCCGGCCGTCGTGCCCAGCTTCCTCCCCGCACCGCATAGAGCACGTACGTGCCCCGCATGAGCCACCACGACCGTCACAACGACGACCCCGAGCTCATCCGAGCTCCGGCGACCGCCAAGGTCGACGCCGGCGACGACTCCGGCCACCCCAGGCCCAACCACCTACACCACTCAATGCGGACGAGTGCCTGCGTCACGTAGATGCCCTCCGCCGGCCATTTGGTCACCGGAGGAGGAAACCCGCACCCCTGCGTTGTCCCTGGCCATGCCGGCGACGAGCCATTGACCTGGTCCGGTGGGTTTGACCCTGCTTGATTGGGGTTTGACTTCCCCCCTGACTCACTGACGTGTGGGCCCCAGGCCACTAACTAAACTAGGTTAGTATTAGTTTAACACTAACTAAACTTAGTTAGTTTAGTTGACACTGACAGACAGGACCCACAGGTCAGGGTTGACCTGGACCGTCTCAGTTGACCGCTGATGTCACACTGACGCCAGGCTGATGTAGTAAATCCTTTTCTGGATTTATTCTTATATAGGAAATTCCATAAAATAACCAAAACTTCAAAAATTCATAACTTTTAATCTGTAACTCCAAATGCAAAGATTTATATATGAAATTTGATCAAAAAAATTCAATCTTTCCATTTGTAGTGGTTTCATGCATGACAAAACACTTTAACATTGCTGCTTAGGTGAAACAAGCTAATACACTTATAATGCTTAAGAACATAAGCTTCCATTTGAATCTTTGATTCAAATGGACCCACACCAACTTGTTTCACATTGCATTAGGCAGGACACCTCATATTGCCATGTCATAGCAAGCATCATATTGTTGCATATTGCCATGTGATGTAGTATATTTCCGAGTATCCAGCTGAAGGGCAGTACCCTACTACTACTCCATCAGGCAAGCAGCCCCATTGATCATATCGATACAATCCCATGTTCTCGCTTCTGCTCTCATTTACTGCATTAATACAACAACGTTTCAAACCGCTGTGTGTTGCGGTAGTTGAACCCTTATCCTCTGCATGAACTATCATTGCCACAGTAACTAGATGAAACCCACTAGCATGTGTAGGAGTTGATTGAGCCATGTATGTGTTTCCTACCTTGCTATGCCAGCTATGCTTAGAGTTGTGTTAGGTCTGGTTCATCTGGGTGATGGTCTAGAGTGAAATGATTACGTCGGTAATGTGAGGGATGTGTTGAACATGTTTTGGTAAAGGTATCGATGAGAGGCCATGTAGGCGTACATGGTGGGTTGTTTCATTGAGGCCGTCCATAAGAACTGAGATTTGTATGCGTGATTTAAGATTCAGCTACTACCACACATTGGGCCCTGAAATATGACCCCACTCGACTTACTGACCCCTCTCGTCCTCTGTCCAGGAGTTGCAACTAGTTTCTGGTGTTTGTAGGTTATGTGTTAGCGGCCGTGCGTAGCGCTGACCCTAGGGGTGGGCTATGATGCGGTGAATACAAGTCTGTCAACATCGATTTCATTACCATGGCTTACACTAGAAGTTTGCCATTTGGAACCAGGAGTTTGAATGACTAGTGGGGAGGGCATATCACAAAATGAAATGTTGTGCAAGTTAGCATAGCTTTCAAAAATGAAGGAGTGAGATGCTCCAGTGTCGAACAGAACCGATGCTGGATGACAATTGACAAGGAGTGTACCAAGAACGACATCCGGATCATCATGAGCGTCTTTAGCTGAGATGTGATGCACACATCCACGTTTAGTGGGAGCTAAATTGACACTGATCATCTTGTGTGATGGCTTACCACGGCCAACAGACTTCTCAGGCTGGGGTGGAGCATAGTTGGTTTGAGAGCAGTCACGTGCATAGTGTCCTAGCTCTCCACTTGTGAAGCAAGTCCCTGAAGTAGGACCTGGACCCGCATTGACAAGCGGTCTACCAGTAGGCCTGGGTGGAGCATGTAACTGAACTGGGTGAGGCGCCACATAAGAGGGCCTCAGTGAATAACCGGGTGGAAGAGCGGAGTTCGGAACCCAAATCCGGCGCTTCTGAGAACTAGAACCGGAGGAAGAACCCAATTCATGGGTGTGCTTACGAGACTCCTCGTAAGTGAGTTGAGCTGTCTCTGCATTAATGGCCAAGTTCATCAGAGCCTGGAATGTATTGCAATGATGCAAGTGGAGATCACGACGCAACTTGGGGTTGAGACCCTTCCGGAACCTAGCCTGCTTCTTAGCGTCTATGGACACCTCTTCTGTAGCATAGCAGGCGAGGTTCTCAAACTCTCTACTGTAAGCATCAACAACCATCTTACTCTGGGTGAAACTACAGAACTCTTCTCTCTTGCGGTCAATGAAAGCCTGAGGAATGTGATGCTCGCGAAAATCCTCAGTGAAATCTCTCCAGGTGGGTATCTGGCCAGCTGGAAGCATAGCCTCATAGTTCTGCCACCAGAGGCTAGCAGGACCTTCCAGGTGATAAGCAACATAGGTGACCTTTTCACCTTTAGCTACGCTCGCGGAATGCAGCTTGTGTGTGATACTACGGAGCCAGTCATCTGCATCGAGTGGCTCAATGGAATGATGGAAGGTGGGTGGTTTCAGACCAATGAAATCATAGATGGTCGCTGACTCTTTGCACTGGGGTGCGGTGTTCTCCTCGATACGTGCTAACAAGCGGTTAGACTCACGCTTGTTCCTCTCCATCTCTAACATGAATTCTGCCAACGAAGACTGGTCGGGAGGATCCTCATCCCTACCATCTCCGTGGTTCCAGCTACGAGCAACAGAACTTCAGTTAGCTCACGACATCCTGAGAACAAAACCAAGGACGGAGTCAACATCAACTATAGGATGCAGAAGGTAGCACAAGAAATTAGTATCTCTCGAACCCCTTGGACAATTCTGGCAGCATAACGGCAGTAAAATGCTCAAAATGAGACATTCTGCAAAAGATGGGGTAGCACCATACTCAACATCATCACTCAAGGTTCTGAGATATTACTAAACAGGCTACACCGGAGGTACTCGAACTGGGATATGACTCTGATCAACCAATCCTAAGAGACTACGGAGTAGTAACACATGATCCTGATAGACAGAACAGGAAGCCTAGTTCCTTAACCCCGTAGGAAGGATAGGATGACTCAGATCAGAAGGCATGAGGTATAAGGAGTAAAAAGAGCCTTACGTTCCCTTCCACAATCAATTCCCTTATATAAATAAAGAGTTTCTAGACTCAACTTCGACCAGGTTGGCTTGGAAATCCTACAGGCAGTCAGGCTCTGATACCAAAGCTGTCGAGACCCCGATTCTAAGTCACACCAATCTAGCATGTAACACCTCATATCACTTTGTGGCCTCACGCACGGTATTCCCACGGGTGTCGCCTTACCATGGCCCGGGACCGTTTGCGCCTTTTGGCTCACGTATATGATAGTGCCGCTAGCATCCATATGACAGAGAACCCGGGCCGACATGACTAGTCATGAACCCAAAGTGGCACTAACTTACGGGAACAAGCATACATGAAACAACATCGAGCATGTCGGTCAGCAGCGTGTGAATCCGGGCTGTAGCAACTGGGCTAACAGGACTCCGGAAACCCGGTCTGTAGCAGGCTAGGCAGGACTCCGGATGTCACCGCGTGACATTTCCCCGAAGGGTCAGACACAGGAACGAAGTGAATCACATGCCGGCCAGTCTAAGTGTTCCGGAGCACTAGTGCTGGGCTAGCAGGACTCCGGTAAACCGGGCTGCAGCGGACTACCATGGCTCGGTGGAAGCACCAGACTACATTTCCCCATAAGAGAGGCTACCAAGGATAGACAACTAGGGTGTTGGATCCCACACATAGCAATACACGTTACACGTACACATAACATGCAAGTATGTGCTGTACAACATGGCATCACAACATAACGCAAACTCATATAGATAAAGGCCCAGAAGAGCCACATAGCATTAAATACAAACAGGGGTCACATGACCCATCATTCAGAGCATACAAGCAACGGAAGCATTACATGTCTGAGTACAGACAACTACAAAAGGAAAAGGCTGAGAAGCCTGACTATATACAAGTCCCTCCCAAGGGTACAAGATCATAGCTGAGGTAACAAGCTACTCGTCGAAGTCCAAGCGGTACTACTACTGAAACAGATGTCTCACCTGCAAAACATAAATAAGGCAAACGTGAGTACAAAGGTACTCACCAAGACTTACATCAGATCCTATCATACATGCATTTGTATCAAGAAGGTAATGTGGGGTTCATTTGCGGCAAGCCAGCTTTGGCTCAGTGGCTATCCTGTTCCATGACTACGAGAAACTTCTTTGAGGTGAGGCAGCGCACACGAGTCCACTAGTCACCACATCAATACACTACTATGGATTCATCCCCGTCTTTCTACGAGAAGGCCATCCATAGCACTCACACTTGTCTTGAGCATCTTAGAGTATCCACTTTAAGTTGTCTATGTACCATGTAAGCATCCAAGAAGTCCATAACCGAGGACACGGCTATTCGAATAGATCATGATAACCCTGCAGGGGTGTACTTCTTCACACACGCTCTCACCACTTATCACCATGTACACGTCATGTACCTCGGCAACCTTCAAGCGGAAGCCTGGCGACGGTGTCGGCCACGACCTGACTAACCACACAAGTCTCTCATCCAGGTTTATCGCCTATTCGGGTTCCATCCGCAAGGAGATCCGGCCGGGGTGTCGCTCACGGCCCCAAATGATGTGAGCAGGGTTCCCAAGCCCACCATCCGAGTGCCACTTGGTACACCGTGCCACTGTGCCTAGTCTGTCCCAAGCTCACCTGGCCAGGTGTCACCTAGTAGACTACTAACACTACCTACAAACACCAGAAACTATTTGCAACTCCTGGACAAAGATCAAGTTGGCTAATAAGTCGAGAGAGCTTGGAGCGCCCGGAGCCCAATGTGTGGTAGTAACTAGTCATTGGACAACTTACACAGAACTCAGTTCTTAAGGACGGTCCCAATGAGACAACCCACCATGTACTCCTACATGGCCTCTCACCGCTACCTTTACCAAATCATGTTCACACTCTTAACTCTCAGCACCAGAACATATCATAACACTCCAATTCATTCCCGATGAATCAAACCTGACACAAATCTAAGAAATAGAAGGCATGGCATGGTAGGAACACAAGATGGCTCAATCAACTCCTACACATGATAGTGGGTTTTAACTATTTACTGTGGCAATGACAGGTCATGCAGAGGAATGGGTTCAACTACCGCAACATAAAGTAGCAGTTGAATCGTTGTTGTCCTAATGCAATAAAAGGGAGCAGGAGCGAGACGGTAGGATTGTATCGGAATGAACAAGGAGGTTTGCTTGCCTGGTAGATCAACAGGGGGGCACTGCTCCTCAGACAGGTACTCTGGAGCACTCTCCGGAGCAAGACCTATCGAGAACGAATGGTGTCGACAATCAATACACCATCATATGTAACAATATGATGCACGAACATGGCATGTAGATGTGATGTTGTTTACACTAATGCAACTAGAATTCATTTGGTTGAAGTCCATTTGAACCAAGATTCAAATGCATCTTCAAAATAAGCTCTTATAAATGCCATTTATGTGTTTTCATATATACAGCATGTATAGGTCGGTTTGTCATGCATGAAAATGGTACAAATGGATAGATTGCATTTTTCTGATAATTTTTCATATATAAATTATTTCAATCTGAGCTACAGTTGAATTTCTATGAATTTTTGAAGTTTATATCATTTTTTGGAATTTCCTGATTTATTAAACCAGAAAATGAGATATTGCGACAGCATGACAGTGGCATGACGTCAGCGAGTCAAACGTGGCTGACCAGGTCAAACCTAACGTGTGAGGTCCACACGTCAGTGTCACAGTTAGTTAACAGGGTTAGTTAGCTATTAAACTAATACTAAACTAAAAATTAGCAGGGCTGGGCCCCACATGTCATTGACCCACAAGGGTCAAAGCTAGGTCAATAGGGGGGTTGGACCTGGTCAATCCCGCCGGCATTAAGCCGCCGGCGAGGCAGAACGGGGCGGAGGGCTCTAGATCGTCGCTCCGGCGACAATTTAGGCGGCGGAGACCACGGGTGTCGGTGTCAAAACTGGCGGATCTCGGGTAGGGGGACCCGAACTGTGCGTCTAGGCCGGATGGTAACAGGAGGCAGGGGACACGAAGTTTTACCCAGGTTCGGTCCCTCTTGATGGAGGTAAAACCCTATGTCCTGCTTGATTAATATTGATGATATGGGTAGTACAAGAGTAGATCTACCACGAGATCAGAGAGGCCAAACCCTAGAAGCTAGCCTATGGTATGATTGCTGTTGTCCTATGGACTGAAACCCTTCGGTTTATATAGACACCGGAGAGGGTTAGGGTTACACAAGGTCGGTTACAAAGGAGGAGATATCCATATACGTATTGCCTAGCTTGCCTTCCACGCCAAGTAGAGTCCCATCCGGACACGAGACGAAGTCTTCAATCTTGTATCTTCATAGTCTAACAGTCCGGCCAATGGAGATAGTCCGGCTGTCCGGAGACCCCCTAATCCAGGACTCCCTCAGTAGCCCCTGAACTAGGCTTCAATGACGATGAGTCCAGCGCGCAATATTGTCTTCAACATTGCAAGGCGGGTTCCTTCTCCGAATACATCACAGAAGAATTTGAATACGAGGATAGTGTCCGACCCCGCAAAATAAGTTCCACATTCCACCATAGAGAGAATAATATTTTCGCAGATCTAATTTGCTGGCTTGTTTTGGCAGCGTGACGTTATGTCATGGCCTGGTGATTATTCGAACCGTTTCTTTCAACCAGCCCCACACATAACGCGAGGCAGTTTTTTGACACGTCTTGTCAAAGCAGAGATCGTGCCCCCTTATTAAGGGATTCTCATTAATACGGGCGTGGGTAACCCAACCATGTCTAGGACTCCTAGATCATAGGCAAGTCCTAAACGGCTACGGAGAGGACACTTGATATTCACCCTCTTTATAAATTGATAAGGTTTTCGCTTTTTTCCCTCTCGTGCTCAATTGAACCCTTCCCCCGCCTCGAGTTCTAACACCCAAAGCCCAGGTTTAGGTGCTCCGGATCTTCAAGCATGTCCGGATCCAGCCTTCAAGGCCGATGGACGCCCTCCTCTGTTACGGAAGAGGACATTAAGAAGTTGAGGGAGGCCAGATACCGGACCGCCGAGGTTTCGCATCGGCTGCCTGCTCGAGGGCAGATCGTCCCTACTCCCGAACCCAATGAGAACGTCGTGTTCGTCTCCCACTTCCTCCGAGGTCTAGGCCTCACTCTGGATCCCTTCGTCAGGGGTTTGATGTTCTATTACGGGCTAGATTTCCATGATCTAGCTCCGGACTCCTTTCTTCACATCTCGACATTTATTGTCGTGTGCGAGGCCTTCCTCCGCATCACCGCTCACTTCGTCTTGTGGCTCAAGACCTTTGAAGTGAACCCGAAGATAATCGAGGGGCAACATGCACCGTGCGGAGGTGCATCAATAGGCAAGATGGCAGGATCTCCATGGCCGAAAGGTTCCTTCCCAGAGGTGTTCGAATTATGGCAGCGGGAGTGGTTTTATGTCACAGCTCCCAGAAGTGCCAAGTGGGCGGCTGCCCCTGCTTTCCGCTCGGGCCCCCCACCACAACTGATGTCATGGATTAGCAGAGGTCTGAATTGGGGTCCAGCCAAGGACGTGCCTATACTGCAAAGCCGCATCCGAGATCTCTTCGAGGGAGATTTTAATTTGGTTGCGCTGATACAAGTTATGCTGGTTCGTCAAGTCCAGCCTTGCAAACGCCGGCCCCTTCGCTTGTGGGAGTTCAACCTAGAGGGACCACGTGCCATTCAAAGTTTCCTCGGCCTGATGCACGAGGAGATGTACATGTCATTCTTCGGACCTCAAGTAGAGTGTCCGGATATTTCCGAGGACGTGGGCCTGAGCAGTAACCCCGCCGCCGAACAAGTAAGAAATCCTCTGGCTGAACACACTGTCTTTTATTCGTTCCGAAGTTATTTCTGAGAGTTCGCCTTTTGACCAGGACTGGCTAACAAAGGCGAAGATGATTTGGTATTTGTCCCCCCTCCCTGAGGGTTTGAAAAAATCCGGTATTGGAAAAGATGCTCGAGGTCGCACCTTGCCCGGAGCCATTGAAGGAAGATACCGGGGGATAATACGGGCGGACGCGAGCCCCCATCGCTGCCCATTCCAACCGAGGGAATGAGCGTCTCCATGAAGGAGGACAACCGGGGGAGGAAAAGGACTACTTCCAAGGATCTGGAAGCCGAAGCCTCCAAACGGGAGAAGAAGTCTCCCACAGAGGGTCCTGCCTCGGGGGGTGCTTTTGCCGCACAAAGTTCGCGGGGGGATCAGCCCTCCAACGAGTCGTAAGTGATCCAAAATACTTTAATAGTAAAGGTATGCTATCTTTTTTCTGAGAAAATAACCACCGCATATATCTTGTAGTTCGGGCCTTAGCCCCTCTCAGATGAGCTCGTCTTCGGGGTATCTTCTTCCAGAGATGATGGAGAGCGAAACGCCTCCCGCGGACTCCTTCGCTCAAGAAGCGGGCGACCCAGAAGTGTCGTCACGGAGGGCCTCTCCAGATCCGGTGAGGCCAGAAGATAATCCCATAGACCCCCAAAGTCCCCAGTGTCCGGCTCCCGAAGAGAGCAGACAAAAGAATCCGGCACCATTTGGTGTGCGGTCGGATGTTCTGAGGGAGTTGGTGGGGCGAGCGGCCATCTCAGAAGAACACCGTATGCTGATGCGTATGGTGATGGAGAGAATCTCGTCCGCCGAAAGCAGATTACATGAAGCTTTTATGAGTCTACTAACATGCTTTGAGGTACGTGAGATAATATGTGATAGTATTGCACATGTTAGGTGTGCTCTGTTTAGATAGTAGGCCCTGAGACTCTGGTTGTCGACGAGAACGGCGGCGAATAGAGGATCACAGTCCCAGGCAATAACCAGACTGCCCCTATGTGCAGGTGGTGGAAGCTCCGGTGGCTAGCCGAACTAGTGAGTTTGCCAAATTAAAACGGCAGCTGGATGCGGCAGACGCTGACATCGATCTTGTTAACAAGAGGCTTGACGAGGCACATGGTAAGTGTTATTATCTGGTGAACGCCACATAGTAAGAGCAGCATGATGCCAGTATCTTTAATATGTTGTGACTGCAGATGGAGCTGCCGCCGTGGAAACCTTGCGGGCAGAACTTGCCCGAGCCAAGGAACAAGCGAGGATTAGTAATGCGGCTGCTTTGAAGGCGGACGAAGAGCTGAAAGCCGAGAAGGCCGCACATGGCGAGAGCAAAGAGAAGATGGCCATAGAATTAAAAGACACTGCCTATCGTTGCCGGATTCCTGAAAAAGAAAACCGAGCGAAGGCAACGGACCTTGAGAAGGCCACGATGGCGGACAAAGACACCCGCTCTGCTATGAGAGCGAAGAAGGAGGAGCTGCGGGAAGCCAGGGATATTGCGGCTGGGAAGCCCTTCATGCTATGGAGGAAGTTCGGATATCCACGGTATGCCCCTCTGGATCGGCTGTGGAGTTCGGCAGATGCATATATGGACTTGGTGGCGAGCGCTGCCGATGCGGCCAAATACTTCCAAGGTCAAGCAGATCATGGGGTGGACAAGCTGTTTTGGTCGCAATTCAACGTTCCATAGCGTCTGCTTCCTTTGACTGATCAGCTAGCCGAATGGGCCGAACTAAATAGGTTGTCCGGAGTCGCCATGAGGTCTGTCGTGGATCAGCTATGGCCGGAAAGGCCAAAGCCGAATAGCTATTTTAGCTTAGTGCAGCAGGTCCTTGGTGCGGTGCCATGCATTGATGCGATGAATAGGTCGGCGTGCATAGAAGGCTCACGGATGGCCCTTGCCCGTGTTAAAGCATACTAGGCGGAGATGGACGCTACCACTGTTGCGGCACAGGGTTCGGCAATAGGCCGAGTGGCTGCCGAGCACTATTTCGAGGAGGTTCTCGAGGGTGCTCATTTGATAGAGGCCAAGTGCTTGAAGAATATTATGTTTGATTGACATGTATTCCCATTGTAAACACAATGTTTTTATGAAATTTTATAAGGCTGTGTTTATACCTTTGCCCGAAAGTCATATGATGCCTCCTGTGCGGCCGTTTATGTATACATGTGTATAACCTGAAAGATTGCAGTCGTCGGCTTTAGCCCCCACGCATATAATGCGGAGGTGCTCGCAAAAAACGCGTGTTCACACTTAACCCAATGTCTTGGTCCTATTAAGGAGGTGATAGCGCAGCGAACGAGGCAACCGAACTATAATGCTTTAACACTTTCACTTGGCCATAGGAGTTTGACAGTGGGGCTACTAGATAGCCCCTGGTGGCTCCGCACTCTCCCAATCTCGGGGTGCGTACATACCTGGCCGGGAAGCGGCCCTTCGTTAAGGCGGAGGAATTCTAACATCCCTATAGGTCATCGAGTGGTTGACCAGTCTCACGCTATATCATGACAGTCAGTTTTCGGCTTTCTCTACCGAGGTGCTCGTCCGGATGAACCAGGGCACAATCGCAGTAGTTCTCCTGATGCTGCCTTAGCCGGTAAAGCGGAACGTAAGGCACCAAATCACAGGAGCCGGGCAAACCCAACATTTGACCAATACAATGATCGAAGCTGATGCATATAAGGCCAAACCCGCGACGCCAAACACTCCCTAAGGTATTCGGTCTTTATGGTATAAACCGGGCCTAAATAGTGCCCTTTGTAGGAAGCCCCTTGTGTCCAGGTACGTGCATTATTATGGTGTGGCCACATGCCAAGACGTCAGCATCCTTCTCAACTGTGCTACGAATTCGGTGGATATGTATCAACAAGAGACAGTAAAAAAGGTTTACACAGGGTCTTAATCTAAAAAGAATCCTTGGAGCGGGTCCCTACTGCACGTATGCGCCTGTGTCTCCGTTGTGCCTTATCCTGGACGGGTGTAGCATGATGATCATCTGTAAAAGAGAGGAACTTAGGTGAAAAAGTTGTCGTGCAAAAGGATAGTTTTTTTAAAAAAAACCATGTATAATTAAAGATGAGTAAAAATTGCCAGTTGTGTGCACGCGTTGAGCCCCTTGTATTTGTAATAGGGCTGTGACCATCGATCCGGTATGATATACATATGGCTGCGCCGGACTCGTCTAACCGTGTCCGAGGTCTTGATGACCTGTTAAATGCTTTAGTTGGTGAGGCCATTTTTAGTGTGCGGCTGCCAAGGCCACCGCACTCTCTTCGGCGCGCAAAGATCGCTCAATATTTCCATTCACTGTAATGATGCCACATGGACCGGGCATCTTGAGCGTGAGGGAAGCGTAATGCGGTATTGCATTAAAGCGAGTGAAAGCTTCGCCTCCAAGTAGTGCTTGATAGCCACTTTGGAACGGAGCGATGTGGAAGGTTAAATGTTCGCTACGGAAGTTATCGGGGAAGCCGAATATAACCTTTAGTAGTAGGGAGCCCGTACAATGAGCCCCTGGGCCTGGCGTTACTCCTTTAAAGGTAGTATTGCTATGGCGAATTTTTGTTGGGTCTATCCCCATTTCGCGGATTGTGTCCTGTTATATCAGGTTTAGACTGCTGCCACCGTCCATCAGGACTCGTGTGAAGTGGTATCCATCAATTATTGGGTCTAATACCAGGGCAGCCCATCCTGCACACCGGATACTTGCTGAGTAATCACGATGATCGAAAATGATCGGTTGAGACGACCAGTGGCAGGACTTCGCGATGATAGGCCCTTGGGCATATTTTTCTGGGAGTGTCATTTGTTTCTTCCTTTAATCACGTGTAACACGTTGACTTTTTTGACTTCTGGTGGGAATTTCTTTTGTTCCCCAGTGTCTTGCTTGAGAGGCTCATCCTCGTATTCTCTTGGTTTATCCTCCCCCTTGTGTACGGCGTTGAGTTTGCCGGACTGCTTGAAGACCCAACATTCTCTGTGGGTATGATTAGCGGGTTTACCATGGGTGCTATGGATCTGACATATTTGGTCCAGAATTTTTTTAGGCTGGATAGTTCGTCTCTGGCGCCTCTTGATGGCGGCTTTTGCTGACCTGGCCAAGAGCTTTTGAATCCGGCGTTTACTGTCGTGCTCTTCGTGCTGTCTTCTTTATTCTGGCATTTGTTATTGTTGTTGCGCCATGATTTCCCGTTTCCACCTCTAACTTCAGATATACTGGGGTCGCTGGTCACCCGCAAAAGCGGGTCATGAGGCTTGTTAATGCTGCCATTGTTCTCGGCTTTTCTTGGCCATGGTGTTTGGCAAGCCATTCGTCACGGACGCTATGCTTAAAAGCTGCCAAGGCTTCGGCGTCCAGACAGTCGACAATTTGGTTCTTTTTAGTAAGAAACATGTTCCAAAGTTTTCGGGCTGACCCTCCGAGCTGTTGAGTTATATGACTCAAATCGTCCGCGTCCGGAGGTCGGACATAAGTCCCTTGAAAATTTGCCCGAAAAGCGTCTTCGATCTCTTCCCAGCTTCCAATGGAGTTTTCGGGGAGGCTTTTAAGCCAGTGCCGAGCTGGCCCTTTGAGTTTGAGGGGTAAATACTTGATGGCGTGGAGATCATCTCCTCGAGCCATGTGGATATGGAGGATATAGTCCTCAATCCAGACCCCAGGGTCTGTTGTTCCGTCGTATGCCTCTATGTATACGGGTTTGAATCCCTCTGGAAATTCATGGTCCAGCACCTCATTGGTGAAACATAGGGGGTGTGCGGCACCCCTATATCTGGGTGTACCACATTGTTCGGGTGTTTGTTGTGTTGCATCATATGCTAGAGCACGCTTGCATGGTCCATAGATGGATCTGGTTTCGCCGTCCTTTTGATACGATCCCTCGCGTAGACCGTGTATTGGCTTATGTGCGGCGTTGCTTGCTGCTTTATGTTGGCCGTGAGGTCGTCTATCCGGCCAGATGGCTGTTTTAATTTTTGGTTGTGGGGGGTCTAAGGCCTCCTCATCGAATTCAGGTAGCAGCTTCCGCTTTGGGTAGCTCGTGGTGGGGCGATTGCCGCCGTACTTCGCTGTTGTGTTGAGTACTTTGCTCCATCTGATTTGGAGTGTGTTCTGCGCAGCCTTGAGCCTTTGCTTCTGCTTTTTCAGGCTCCTCGCGGTGGCAACAAGCCTTTGACGGGCGTTCTGCTGCTCCGGGTGCTGTCGGGTGTTATGTCGTCCGGACTATTATCTTTGATAGAATTGGTTTGTTCGGTTTGATTCTCCGTATTGCCGTGGTCCGGCAGTATTTCGCCCTGCTCCAACGCTGGGTCTGTATGATCGTTGTTTCTGCCGAGGCGGGGTTTGGGGCGTTGCTTGCGCCGCCGCTTTGACTGCTTCTCGAGGGAACAAGCCTTCGGTGCGTCCTTCCGTTCCTCGTCGTCTTCTTCTTTTGGTGTGTCCACCATGTATACGCCATATGATGAGGTGGACGTCCAGTGCCCTGTGGGCGGTGGTTCCTCTTCGCCTCCCGCATCGTCGTCCATACCGTCGATGTCTTCAGAGTCGAAGTCGAGCATGTTGGTTGAGTCATCGACAGTGGCTATTAAGTGGGTGGTGGTTGGGCGTCGAATTTCTTCGTCTTCCATATCCCAATCCTGTTGGCCATAATCCGGCCAGGGCTCTCCTGACAAAGAGAGAGACTTTAGTGAATTCAGAATGTCATCGAAGCGCGAGTGCTGAAAGATATCCGCGGCGGTGAATTCCATGATCGGCGCCCAATCGGATTCGATTGGCAGGGGCGCGGATGGTTCGGAGTCCGGAAAAGAGTCAGGCACCTTGGAGTCACGGGCTGCGCAGAGGGTTAGGCAGGTGTTCGGCTCGATCACCGTTGAGACTGCAGCCCCTGAGGCGGTGTCTAACCACCCATCCTCGATTGGCGCAGTTGGCTCCGAACTAAGGGTCGGAGCTGATGCGGGCACGGCCTCTGGGGTACTATTCGGCGGCAGAGCTAGGTCATACCCATCGCGACAGTGCAGCGCGCCCGGCTCTGGCTCGAATCCGTCGAAGATCAATTCTCCGTGGATGTCGGCCGTGTAGTTTAAACATCCAAATCTGACCTGATGGCCAGGGGCGTAGCTTTCAATCTGCTCCAGATGGCCAAGCGAATTAGCTCGCAGTGCAAAGCCACCGAATATGAAGATCTGTCCGGGGAGAAAAGTCTCACCCTGGACCGCATCGCCATCGATGATAGTAGGAGCCATCAAGCCTAACGGTGACGACATAGAGGAACTCTCAATGAAAGCACCAATGTCGGTGTCAAAACAGGCGGATCTCGGGTAGGGGGTCCCGAACTGTGCGTCTAGGCCGGATGGTAACAAGAGGCAGGGGACACGAAATTTTACCCAGGTTCGGGCCCTCTTGATGGAGGTAAAACCCTACGTCCTACTTGATTAATATTGATGATATGGGTAGTACAAGAGTAGATCTACCACGAGATCAGAGAGGCCAAACCCTAGAAGCTAGCCTATGGTATGATTGCTGTCGTCCTACGGACTGAAACCCATCGGTTTATATAGACACCGGAGAGGGTTAGGGTTACACAAGGTCGGTTACAAAGGAGGAGATATCCATATACGTATTGCTTAGCTTGCCTTCCACTCCAAGTAGAGTCCCATCCAGACACGAGACGAAGTCTTCAATCTTGTATCTTCATAGTCTAACAGTCCGGCCAATGGAGATAGTCCGGCTGTCCGGAGACCCCCTAATCCAGGACTCTCTCAACGGGCGAGGATCCAGGGCTCGTCCGCGTATTCTGGGGCAAGTGGGAGAGGCGGGGACGGCCAAAGCTCGCCGGAGCGGAGCTCGACACGGCGGCCGGAGCACGGCTTCGAGCGGGAACGGCCTACGGGGCACGGCAGGGGCTGCGGAAGGCGTCTACGGCGTCCTGGCATTGCGCTGAGCACGGCTATGTGCTCAGTTGCAGCTCTATGTGACAGTGGCCACGACGGCGACATGGCTGTGCGGCGGCGAGCTTCGGGCACGGCGGCGCTAGCACTAGAGGACGTGCAGGGCGACGGGGTTAGGGGCGAAACAAAGAGGGGCTCACCCCGCGTCGTTTGGAGGCGCCAGCGAGCTCGGGGAGGCCGGACGGCGACGTGGCGTTGAAGACGATCTCGGGCGCTGGAGGTTGAAGACGACGGCGGTGGTGGCGTTGCAGGGGCTCCCGAGGCGCATGGCTCGACATAGGGGTAGACGGAGACGTGGCGGAGCTTGCAGACACGGAGAGAGAGAGCGAGGGGGAGGCGGTGAGCGTGACAACGGCGAGCGGCAGCGACGAAGCCATTCGGGGGGGTGAGAGAGAGAGGTCCAGGGGAGGGGATGAGCATGGGGGAGAGTGGGAGAGGGTCCAGGGGAGTGCGTGGCGTTGCCTATGCGCATCTGGGATGAAGCAGGCAGGGAGGAGGTGGCCGGGGCGCGTGCTCGCGCGCGCTAGCCACGCACTCGTCCTCCTGGCGCGAGCTAGGAGATGACTGGCGCGGCCAGTTGGCTGGGCCGGCCTGTTGGGCCGCACAGTGCCAGGCCACAGGTAAGGTCCAGGTAAGCATTTTCCTATTTTGTTTTTCTTCTCTAGTTTCTGACATTTGTTTGGTTTAATAAAAATACTAAACCATTTTATTTTCTTATGCCAATTTTTGCAGGGGCTAGTGGTATTATTCCAGAGCTCCTCAACTACTGGCATAATTTTTGGACAATATTATATATATATATATAACAATATATATCCAAAGCAAATAATTACCGCATTAATTCCAAATGCCCAAATTAAATATTTATGAGCACCTGAAAATGTTGGTTTGATTTTTATCTCTGTCCAATATTCTCAGAGAGCAACATGAGCATTTTCTTGGACCTTTTTGGAGCAATTTTTTTATTTCGGTCATTCCAGAATGATTCTGAGGGTTTTACAAATCCCCATTTCAAATTTCAATGAAATTGAAACATGATGCAAACATGAAGGCTAGCCTAGGTCATACCAGAACTAGGGATGTGACAGAAGCATGTCGTGAAGAACTCAGGACCCAGAAGCTGAAAATAGCCAAGCTGGAGGAGCAAAACCTCGAGATACCGGAGATTCGTCAAAAACTGGAGGACAATAGGACCATGGTTCATGACAAAGATGTTGAAACCCAGAAGTTTGGAACACAACCCCAGAATATTAAAGGATTCCACGAGCGACTTCGCGTCAACAGAAATGACCTGGTGGAAGAACTTGAGAAGATCAGCAAGCGCGATCAGAAGAAGACCAAGCCCCTGTTATACACTTACGTTAGATGCGACGATTGTGAGCAGTCATTTGTTTGATGTTTTTCCGACAGCCACAAAATAAAATATGTCTCTTCAAAACTATTGTTTGTATTGTGTGTATCCCTCTCTATCTATCTTATCTCACCCGAGGAGCGATGAGGAGACCATGGGGAGCGGTCTCCTCGGGTTGGCTCCCGAGGAGTGGAGATTCCTATGCAAGCCTCACCTCATGAGGTTCGGATGACATGAGCCATGACGAACATGGCTAGGTGGGCACCAACGGGCATAGTGTACCAGTCTCGGATTGGTGCTAAGAAGGCAAGCACAGGCGCGGATCCCTGAGGAATAAGGCAAAGGTTTCCATTCTGGTGCAACAAGACCAAGACCGCCAGGATGGTAGGACGGAGGTTATCACCGAGCCCACCATGGCATCACGACCAGAGGATTTTGGAGGCGAAGACTACTTTTGTTAGGATAGCATGTACTAGTTGTCCCCCTTCGAACTTGGCCGTTGTGGGATCCCTTCCCGCCTTCATTTGGGAAGAGGACCAAGACCTCTATAAATTGGACTTAGCCACCACCATAGACGGGGAGACCGGATCAGATCCATTCCATCCTCACACTCACCAGCTCACTCAAGCCCAAGAACACTCCTCCTCCCGAGGTTGTCCTCCCACTGTACTAGTTCATCATCAGCCCCTCGAGGCAAATCCACCACAAAGCAGGAATAGGGTTTTACACCGCAAGGTGGCCCGAACCTGGGTAAACTACTGTGTCTTATTTCCTTCCTGTTCATCGAGCTAGGCCGTGAGATTGGCGAGTAGGAAGACTAGGGTGGTTGAGTTATTCGCACGCACCCCAGAGTTCCAACCTATCAAGGGTTTGCCGAACCCGAAATCCAACATTTGGCGCACCGGGTAGGGGTGCATCGAAGGTCTGCCCCACTCTCCGCTTTGCTCCGTTTCTCGGCTCTCATGGCAGACACTCCTCCATTGACCGGATGGACACACGCTTTCGGGGGAACCGAGGGCCTCCAAGCTTTCACCCCCGCCCTTCGGCGGATGCAGTGGCCACCCAAGTTCAGGCCGGAGCTGCCGCCCCAATACGACGAAGCGGCAGATCGGGCAGGTTTTCTTCGGGCATACGAGGAGGCGGTGTTGGCTGCCGGTGGTGACGACAAGGCCATGGACAACTGGCCTCCGCGGAATAGCTGTGCGGCCTCTTCATCACGTGTTTCGTGGCATCGGCGCCCCATGCTGTGGCGGCCCTCCTTCCTGGTTCCCAAGCGCCGCCCTTGGACCACCACATGAAGCAGTTATTCCGCCAGGTAGGCGCCGCCCACATGCAGCAGGGAGCTCCTCTGGGCTGGACGACGCCTATGGCCGAGCTCACCTTAAACTCAGGGGACCACCCCGCGACCACCGCGGCGGCCGGTGCACTCCCGATCCTCTGCACCCACCATCTGCAACGTAGCCGTCACCAAGACCCTTATTGACGGTAGAGCCGGCCTTAATATGCTCTATGTGGAAGCATTCGACTTGCTTCACGTACCCCATGGCCGGCTTTGTCCCATCAAGCCCTTCTTCGGAGTCGTCGATGGCTCCACCAAGACCCTTATTGACAGTAGATCCGCCTCCCCATCACCTTCGGCACCCGCGGCAACTACCGCATCGAGCTAATAGAATTCGACATCTCACGCATCGGCCTCCTATACAACGCCATCCTCGGGTACCCCGCCTTAGCCAAGTTCATGGCGGCAACTCACCCTGCCTACAATCTCATGAAGATGCCGGGAAGTAGTGGCGTCCTCACTGTGGCTAGGGATACAAAGGAAGTATTTTTGGCCCTCAGACTCGCCTTCAGGGCCGCGACGCCCGCGCGGCCAAGTGAGGAAGGAGCCCCGGATGCTCTATGGGCTGCGGCAGCAAAGAAGCAGTTGTTCTCTCAAGATCATGTCGAGACGAAGCAGGTGCTGGTCGACGAGGATGGGGCATCAGGAGCCACCTTCACCATAGGCGTCGACCTCCCTCTAGATCAAGAGAAGGCGATTATCAGCTTCTTGCGCATGAAAAAGGATGTGTTCGCATGGGAGCCCAAGGAACTTGTTGGAATTCCGAGGGGGATAATCGAGAATCACCTGAGGGTGTGCCCCAATGTACGCCTGATGAAGCAGAAGGTGCGGCGGCAGTCCACATAGAAGCAGTCATTCATCGTCCAAGAAACCCACAAGTTGCAAGAGGCTAGTGTCATTCGTGAGGTGTGGTACCCAGAGTGCCTGGCAACCCAGTTATTGTCCACAAGAAAGGCGGGAAGGAGCACATGTGCGTCGATTTCACCAACCTCAACAAGGCTTGTCCTCAAGACCCGTTCTTGCTTCCACGATTTGATCAGATCGTCGACTCCACCGCCAAGTGCGAGCTGATGTGTTTTCTGGATGCCTTCTCGGGCTATCACCAAATCAAGATGGTTGTTCAGGACGTGGGGAAGATGGTTTTCCTAACCCCTTGCGGGGTGTATTGCTACACTTGCATGCCGTTTGGGCTGCGTAATGTTGGAGCAACCTTCCAGTGGCTGATGCACATCGCCTTGGGCCAGCAGCTGAAGAGGAACACCAAGGCCTATGTCGATGATAGAGTGGTGACGTCTCGGGAGGCAAGGACCCTTATTGAAGACCTGGAGGAAAATTTTGCCAGCCTATGTAGGGTGGATCTGCGACTCAACCTAGAGAAGTGTGTGTTTGGCGTCCCTTCCGGCAAGCTGCTGGGCTTCCTGTTGTCACACAGGGGGATCGAGGCCAACCTGGAGAAGGTCAAGGCAATAGAAAGGATGAACCCGCCACCAACCGTCAAGGAGATGAAGAAGCTGGTGGGCTGTGTGACCACGCTAGGGCGCTTCATCTCCAAGTTGGGAGAACGCACCCTCCCATTCTTTAAGCCAATGAAGAAGAAAGGACAATTCGAGTGGACTCCGGAGGCTGACGTGGCATTCCAAGACCTCAAGAAGTACCTCACCAGCCCGCCAGTGATGGTAGTGCCATGCCCCCTCCAGCCCTTGGTGTTGTACTTGGCTCCCACGCCTCACTCTACTAGCGTGGCATTGGTGGCAGTCCAGGTGGAGCGCCTGGCCAAAGGGCTCACGGAGTAGTACCCCGCACCCGGTCGAGACACAACATCTTCAGGACAGTGCTCCCGAGGCCTCGGCTACCTCAGTAGATGACCAAGCTCCTTAGGATGGTGCTCCAGAGGCCTGAGCTGCCCCCAACGAGCGACCAAGCTCCTGAGACCGTCCGCTCTCAGGAGATACAAGACTGCACCGACACTACCGCCCTCGTCAAGCACCCAGTGTACTTCGTCAGCACAGTGCTACATGATGCGCGGGCACGCTACCCCATGCCATAAAAGCTCTTGCTCGTGCTCCTTGTCGCCTCCTGCAAGCTGTGCCACTATTTCCAATGCCAACCCATCAAAGTCGTCTTTGCTTACCCACTACACAGAGTACTCCGGAGCCCCAATGTTGCTGGGAGAGTTGCCGAATGGAACATCGAACTGCAGGCATTCCAGTTGGAGTTCAGGACCACCAGAGTCATCAAGGGTGCAGCACTCGCTGACCTCGTGGCGGAGTGGACCGACATTCCCAACACCAAAGTAGACAAGGACCAAAGCTGTGACAGCCTGGGTTTGGCCCTTTCTTATTTTCTTGATTTTTCATTTGAATTTTTTTGAAACTTGGAGTTTCTGAATCTTTTCATATGGACTTAAACACTTGGCCATCCTTGGCTTTCACCCAAGTGCTTCACTTCCCTCCTAAATCATCATTTCACTTCTGACCCACCCAAAAATAATCTTTGGAATATTTTTCTTAAATGAAAAATATTCATTTTCTTTCCAAAAACCCTAAGGCAGATCTGTTTGCTTCAAAGCAACCCCCAATTCTTATGTCTCAGAAAAATCTGAGATAATTCACAAATATTCTGCGAACCCTAGTGCACCTTCCTGAGAAAAAATATTTCATCACTTTTTGGAATATTTTTGCTACAGAAAATCTTTTCTATTCTGGACAGAAATGGTGGTTTCTATAGCAACTACCATTTTACTTGAACCATTTGACCTGAACATTCTTTTGCATCTTTACCTTAGTAACTTATCACTAGCCTCCAAACCACAACTTCAAACTCCAAGCCATTTGACCACAGTAACATCACCAAGTTACTGACCAGAAACTTACTTGGTGTGTGAAAACTTCTCTACTGCACCTAGATCCAAACCAAATCGTGGTAACACTCAAAACTACCACAAACAACATGCCAGACATTGAGTTTTTGCTTAGATCGACCTGATGTCATAGTTCACACGGTGACCGCATTCGTCCAGGCGTGCTGGCATGCAGCCGACGCACTCTGCGACGCGCCCGAGCCTCTGTTGCTCGTGTGCTCGCTTCCCCGTCTGCCCAACCATGCCAACCCTCGCCACCATCATCGTCTCAACGTTCTTAACTCCTAACTGGCGCTCGCCGACGCCGGAGCTCGCCACAATGAGCACGGGCAAGGTTCGGCCAGCCCAACAGTGCGGAGCGCACTGTGCTCGTCACCATCCTCTTGATCCTGTGCTCGCCTCCGCCCGCCCACAGTGGCCGCATGACCTCCGTCGCCTTCTCCCCCTCTCACTGATGCCGCTCGTCGCCGGGCGCCGTGGACAGGTGTCCACCGGCGGAGCCCGGAGCACTGTCGCCGCTCGCCTATAAATAGAACCCTCCCCAGCCTCCTCGAGCACCATCCAGCACTCTCACACACCCCACGATCTAGTAGGAAGCCGGAGCCTGGCAGGGCAGGCCTCAGGCCGCCTTCCCCGAGCTCGAGCTCGCCGGAGATCCCCTCTGGTCGCCGTGGTAGCTCCAGCCCCTCCCAGGCCTGGGCGACCCCTCCAGGGCCTACGTCTCTCTCCGATGAGGCCGTCTTGCCCGCTTGGAGCCCCTAGAGTGGCCTCTGCTCGCCGTCTTCCTCAACTCCGGCGACCTCGACGTTCTGCCTCCGCTTGCGAGGTTGATTCCGATGCTGTCCGACCGCCCCTAGCTACGCTACGGGTACGGGCAGGTGCGCCTCAACCCCCTCTTGCCATCCCTCCCTTTCATTCTGGCCAAGGAGCCCTCGTCGCCGGCGAGAGCTCCGGCGAAGCCGTGGCCCCCTCTGTTTCCTTCTCCCTCTTCCCCCACCTGACTAGCGAGGCCCGCTAGTTAGCCACTCAGTACGCGCGTGAAGCGGTACGAGTGGTGGTGCCCCTGGGCTTTAAGCCTTTGACGTCACCCCCAGTCTATTTCTTTTATTCAAATTCATTTGAATTTACAGAACACTTCAAACAATTATAACTTTTCAACCATAAGTCCAAATGAATTGATTCTTTTTGCATTGTGTTCTTTGATAAGAAATCTAGCAGCTCACCAAAGATGAGATTTTTCTGAGCTGTCTAGAATTTCTGGTGATTTTCAGAAGTGTTCTTGATATTTTCTTTTTGTGTTTAAAACTATTTTCAGAAGGTGAAGCTTGTCTTGAGGATCACCAGGAGGCTTGTCAACCTCATCTGCACTAAGGCAAGCCACGGCAACATTTTCATGGTGCCATTTCAATATTTGTGATTTTCTTACTTGAATGAAATGATTAATCCATGCATTTAAATGTTTATGGAGTTATTTATATTATGTTAAATATTGGTTAGTTGTTACGCTTGATTTACAGAATGGGTGAAACTAGTTTAGTGGATAAAGCAAGATAAGATTTATTTGAGGTTATGATAGAAATAATTTTGTTATGCATGTAGCAATTATTTAAACTTATGTTTTTGCCCTCTTAGATTGATAAAAATTTGTTAGAAAATGTTCTGTTCAATACTTATTTAATCAAATTACTTGTCTTACAGAATGTTTGAACCCAACTTAGTGATAAAGAAAGTAAGAGTTGTTGATAGCGAAATATTTTTGACAAGCATATGAGAAATTTACCGGAGTTACTTTCTTGTGTAAGAAATCAATAAAACTTGTTGCAAAATATTTTGGTTAAGTTGTGAGTATTTGAGCAAGTAGAGTAATTTGAGTTGTTGATGTTATGCTAGGTGGATATAAGGATGACATCGGTCATTTTTATCACTATATGATGCATGTGTTGTTTTGCATTTCATGGCATGTTATGACACCAGTCATTTTTAGTTTAAAGTTAAACCTGAATATAACTCAACTTGAATATACCGTTGACTGGGTCATGGTGCCGCTGAATCGAGTTTCTTTCAAGTGCAACCACATTTGCCTTTGTGGGAAGGCCTTGATTCGGTCCATTGACACGGCCTCTGGTCGGTGCCTCCATCTAGGGAAGGTTATGTCGTGCTCGCTCTAGCCCGGTAAGTAGACATAATCTTGTGTGCTCGTTCATGAGATTATGGTACCGAGTCCCCGAGTGGGAGTGTTTTGACCACGACGGTGGTCGGGGTGTCTTTGGTAGACACGGGGACACCCAGGACCAGCCCGTTAGGGATTTGGGTCGGAGTGGCCGGGAGAGTGTTGTGGCAATGGAGGGGTTTTGACGGGATGCCATTGGTCCACCCGAATGGGAGTGCGAGGCCATGGGTTCCGTGGTGTGGGTATAGTGTGCTACCTCTGCAGAGTGTGTAATCTATCGATAGCCGAGTCCACGGTAACGAACACCTCGTTGAAGGTCCAACCATGAGTCAACATTTAATAAAAATTGCACACTAAGCTATGAACTTTGCATTGTTGATGGATGGCAGAAGGGCCATCAAGGCATTTCGACCAAATGATGGTCGTGGTTGTGATCTCCGTAAGGATCACGAGTTTTTCTTGAGAAAGACCACTTTGGTGGTGTGTTTGTGATCTGACCACTTTGGTGGTGTGTTTGTGATCTACAGATGATCACGGTTGGTAAGCTGCCCCGAGGGACGTTCGAGCATGATCATAGCATGTTGACATATAATGTTCCATTTTTATAATTGGTTAAATATCATGATATTGTTTCTCATTATTATTATGCCTATTGTGAGCTTGCAAGTACATTCATTATGATTATCGTTGGAGAGGAGCGCTGTTCGAGTCTAGATCATGTCCACATCGGTGTCGCTGTGATATGGAGCTTCCGCCACAACGTTATTTCGCTGCCACGTAGTTGTTCAGATCGAGGCCCCTTTATGTTCACTAAATAATGTACATATTGTTCAGCCGCACCGAGTGTGCCACTTGGCCTCGACAGCTGTTGTAATGTAACTCTATTTTGCTAGCATCAATAAAGCGGTTGTTATTCTTTACCAAGATGTTGTGTGTTGCCAGAAGATATGGTCTCTCGGCTGGCAATGCATGGTAAACTGGTCGCTCTGAGCCGGGGTGCCACAATGCTTGGTATCAGAGCCGCGCTGACTATAGGCAACGCTAGGCTACGATGCGCTAGATACGAGTTTTAATTGAGTGCCAGTAGTAATTTGTGCTAATTATTGAGTTGCATGCATTCGGTTTATATATCTTTATACTAACCTGCTAATATTTGTGCTGTATCTGTGCCAGTTGCAGCTGATGCCCTACACGTCACCGCACCTCCTTCGCAACGTGTGGCGTCGGCTGTACTCTCTCGGAGATGACCCAGTCTATCGTGTGTACCGGGAGCATCTAGCTGATTCAGTATATGAGTATCACGCAGTGGTCACTCTGCGCACTAGTTCCGATTCCAGCTCTTACACGCGCACTTCTCGAAGCGGTTATGCATCCACCGCTTCTCAGGCTGTCCAGTTTGCTGCATTCGAGGTCCTTGTCGAGCTTCGCTACAATGAGGTCCGAATGCAGAACCACCCAGGTTTCTACTACTACCCATCTCTGCACGACAACGGTCATGTCTGTTTCCCTCTCATTGATCCGGAGTCTGATAGTGTTGCTAACCACCTTGCTCGTTATATCACTGCTAGCTATCTCATGATCCACGAGCTGGCTCGAGAGCTGACTCGTACTCGTACTGCTTTAGCTACTACTTTGGTCACTTCTAGATCCACCACTACTCCGTCTTCATTGGGATTTACCCCTTATGTCCCATTCAGTTCTAGCTCCCCTATTTCTCCAGTTACTCCCCCGAGTAGCACGGGTGTCTCGTCCGCAAACCCTCTCAGTACTACTGCCGAGTGGGTCTCACTTCTCGCTACCCCTGTAGCCCCAATGCTTCATCCTACCCCTGCCCCTGAGGGAGAGCCCTCGAGGCAGCGCCGTCGTGTTACCTTTAACCCAGAGGTTTCCGTTAACGACGTCACTTTGGGATCCGAGACCACTTTAGGGGAGGACGCCCGCAGCACCAGCAGAGCAGTAGTATCTTTGAGTATTCGAAGTTGTCTGGATGATGTATGGATGTAGTCGTACGAGTCATGATGTTTCGTTGCCTATATGAGAGAAGTGAACCAGTCATGTTGTTTACTTTTCATGTATGAGTCTATGTATAATTATGTTGAGACTTTATTCGCCGTATTTTTCGCTCTTCTGCTTTCTTCTGGGATTTGTCGCTGGCTTTTCCCCAATTTTATTTTTGGGTGTTTCTCATCTCGATTGTGCTGTCTTGGGAAAAATCACAATAGGATGACGCGGGGAGGCAGCAGTAGCAACGTTCGTGAGGGAACTCCTGTTCGTTGTTCCGTATGACAGGCAGGACATTCTCCCGAGCCGTACGTTCAGCCACCACCTCCACCGCCTGATCCTCCGTCCACTGACCAAATTCTGCGTATGTTTGAAGAAAAAAGGAACAATGAGATTGAAATATTGAGAAGTGTTCAAGCTATGGTTAGACAGAATGGAAATCAGAATGGTCATCACTCAAAGCTGCCAGACTTTCAGAGGACCAATCCACCTAGTTTCAGTCAGATTGTTGACCCAATGGATGCAGACGATTGGTTACGCACAATGGAGAAAAAGCTTGAGATTTCCCATACTGAAGGAAATGATAAAGTTCCCTTTGTAACTCATTACCTTCAAGGCGCAGCTGCCATATGGTGGGAAAATACAAAGGCCATGTGGCCGACTGATGAGGAAATCACCTGGGAGAAATTTAAGGATAAGTTCCGAAAATATCACATCCCTACTGGAGTAATGAAGGCCAGGCAACGTGAATTTCTCACGCTCGTCCAAGGAAATCAGTCTGTGGTTGAATATCTGCAAAAATTCAATCATTTGGCCCGTTACTCTCTGTATGACGTGACCACTGAAGAAAGGACGATTGATAGATTT
The DNA here is from genome assembly GCF_003073215.2 of Triticum urartu. Taxonomy (NCBI): domain Eukaryota; kingdom Viridiplantae; phylum Streptophyta; class Magnoliopsida; order Poales; family Poaceae; genus Triticum; species Triticum urartu. Next base: position 362,908,688 of record NC_053025.1, on the reverse strand, counting down.
CTTGGAGGTTTAAATCCGCAACTTCGGTGTGCTCTCAATATGTTTGATTTCACGGATTTCCAAACTCTGGTGGCCAAGGCGTTCATTGCCGAACGGGAGCACAAGCTTATATCCGATAATAGGCATGCTAACGACAACAAGCACAAGTTTGAGCCAAGGAAGGATGGGCCACCTGTGCAAAAGGCTCGTACCTAGCAGCAGACTCAGGTGGAATACAGGCCAAATTGGCAGCAGAATGTTAACAAGACCACCACTCAAGTCAAGAATATTGTGACCAATCCAATGCACGAGGAGTGTCAGCGCAATAATTCTTGTTTCATTTGCGGGCAGCACGGACATTATGCCAAGCAGTGCCCCAAGAACAACAAGACGAATTCCCTAAGCCGACCGCAAGTCAATTTTATGGAGTCGCGGCCAAACCAGCAAAACTTCACCGGGCACGTGCATCATATCTCCGCCGATGAAGCCCAAGAAAACCCAGAAGTCGTCATTTGTATGTTTTCTATTAATGACATACCTTCCATAATTTTATTTGACCCTGGGGCTTCCCATTCTTTTATTTCTCGGAGATTTGCCGCCCAAAACAATTTTCCTTGCACAATTTTGGGCAAAAATATGCTGGTACAAACCCCGGGATCCATAATCAAGAGCAATCTGGTCTGCTGTGATCTAGAGATCAATATCAACGGGGTCCATTTTCCATCATCTCTGATAATCCTTGACTCTGAAAAGTTGGATATTATATTGGGTATGAATTGGTTGACCAAATATCAAGTTTGCATAAACTATGCAACCCGAGAAGTCAATCTGACCAGTCTGGATGGGCAGCTCACCAAATTCTATGCTCGCTAGAATGTACACAAGCCAGAATTAGTTTGCACTGCTGTGGTTGAATTGGAATTTATTCCTGTGGTCAGTGAGTACCCTGATGTGTTTCTAGAAGAACTGCCAGGCATGCCACCTGATCGGGAACTGGAGTTTGCCATAGATCTTGAGCCCGGAACCGCACCGTTATACAAGAAGTATTACCGGATGCCCTCATCAGAATTAGTGGAGCTAAAGAAACAGCTTGACGAATTACTCCAAAAAGGTTATATTCGTCCCAGCTCTTCACTGTGGGGATCACTTGCAATTTTCGTGGCCAAAAAGGATGGTAGTCTCCGTATGTGCATAGATTACCGCCAGCTGAATGAGGTCACCATCAAAAAAAACCGCTGCCAAGGATTGATGATCTGTTTGATCAGCTCAGTGGGGCTAAGGTATTCTCTAAAATTGATTCACGGACCAGATATCATCAGCTCAAGATTAAAAAGAAAGATATTCCTAAGACCGCATTCACTACTCGGTACGGTTTATACGAATATACCGTGATGTCCTTTGGTCTCACCAATGCCCCTGCTCTCTTCATGCATATGATGAACAAAGTATTTATGGACTTCCTCGACAAATCCGTGGTAGTCTTCATCGATGACATCCTCATTTACTCCAAGGGTGAAGAAGAACACAAGGATCACCTCCGAGCAGTACTACAATGGCTCCGCGACCATCAGCTATACGCCAAGTTCAGTAAGTGCGAATATTGGCTCAAGAAAGTTGGGTTTCTTGGACATGTACTATCCGCCGAAGATATAGCCGTGGACCCGAGAAAAGTAAAGGACGTGCTCGATTGGGTACCACCCACGATCGTGACACAGATCCGGAGTTTCCTCGGATTGGCTGGATACTATCGTCGTTTCATTGAAGGGTTTTCCAAAATTGCTAAACCCATGACGAAGTTGCTCAAAAAGGATACAACGTTTAAGTGGACAAAGGACTGTGAGAAGAGTTTTAATGAGCTGAAGATACGACTGACAGCCGCACCTGTATTGACTCTTCCAAACATTTATTGCATCTTCGATGTGTACTGCGATGCCTCCAGACAAGGTATTGGTTGCGTGTTGATGCAAGACAACAAGGTAGTAGCATACGCATCGCGATAGCTACGACCTCATAAGGGAAATTATCCTACTCGTGATTTGGAATTGGCTGCGGTGGTTCATGCATTAAAAATTTGGAGACACTACCTCATTGGAAAAAGGTGCCAAATTTTTACCGACCACAAAAGCCTCGAGTACATTTTCACTCAGCCAGATTTATATCTCCGTCAGTGAAGATGGTTAGAGTTGGTCAAGGATTATGAACTTGGATTAAATTACCATCCAGGCAAGGCCAACATCGTCGCTGATGCGCTCAGTCGAAAGCCCGTCAGCTTAAATGTCATGTTAAAATCATTGCCCACCAAACTCCAAGAGTAAATCGCTCAGCTCAACTCGGTCATCATAGAGGCTAAGCTCGCTAATATTTTGGAAGTTACCCCCACACTTGAGAGGGAGATCTGCAAGGCACAACCAGCTGACACCAACCTGCAAAGACGTGCCAAGGGCCAGATGGGAAAGCAGGACTCTGACTTCTCCAAGGACGAATTCGGTACCCTCCGATTCCGTGGACGCATTTGTGTGCCAAATCAACCGGACTTGAAGAAGAAAATACTGCCAGAAGCCCACGAATCTGCATATTCCATTCACCCGGGAGGTACGAAAATGTATGAGGACCTTAGCCAAATATTCTGGTGGGATGGAATGAAGTAAGGCCTTGCCTATTTTGTAGCCTGTTGCGACATATGCAACAAGGTGAAAGCAGATCATCAGAAGCCAGCCGGACTTCTCCAACCACTGCCAGTTTCACAGTGGAAATGGGATGATGTTTGAATGGATTTCATCACAGGATTGCCTAGGACTCAGTGATGCAAGGATGCAATCTGGGTTATAATAGACACCCTGACCATGGCTTCTCATTTCATTCCGATCAGCACCATATACTGAGCAAATGAACTTGCACAACTGTATGTATCCAGGATCATCAGTCTGCATGGAGTACCCTGAACTATCACTTCCGACCAAGGTCCTTTGTTTACCTCCACTTTTTGGTCCCGTCTCCATCAAGCCTTGGGGACATCACTGAAATATAGTAGCGCATATCACCCTCAGACAGATGGACAGACAGAGCAGGTAAACCAAATACTCGAAGATATGTTGCGAGCCTATGTGCTAGCCAAGGGTGCTAAATGGGAAGACTGCTTGCCGTATGCCGAGTTCTCTTATAACAACAGTTTCTAGACCAGTATAAAGATGTCACCATACGAAGCTCTGTATGGCCGTAAGTGCCGCACTCCTCTAAATTGGTCTCAGACTGGAGATAGTCGTATCTTCGGAATGGATCTCATGCTGGAAGCTGAGAAACAAGTTAGGGAAATCTGAGACAGACTTCAATTGGCCAAATCTCGACAGAAGAGTTATTATGATGCCTAACATCGGCAGGTCAGTTTTGAACCCGGAGAACACGCATACCTCCGAGTCACTCCTATGAAAGGAGTCAAGAGATTTCAGACTGATGGAAAGCTGGCACCCAGATTCATTGGTCCATTCCCGATTATGTCTCGAGTGGGAACAGTTGCATATCAACTGGAACTACCCCCGGAATTGGCATACATACACAACGTGTTCCATGTTTCACAATTGAGATGATGCATATCCCCGCCTGAGAAAAGAACTACAACGGCTGAGATAGAATTGGCAAAAGATTTAACTTATGAAGAAAGACCGTTCAAAATTTTGGATTAGATGGAAAGGGTCGCTCGTAGTAAAGTCAGAAAATTTCACAAGGTTCAGTGGGAGCATCACACAGAGTCAGAAGCAACTTGGGAGCAGGAAGAATTCCTTAGGGATCAGTATCCAGAGTGGTTTTCCCAAGCAACGGAATCTCGAGGACGAGATTCATTCTAAGTGGGGGAGCTTTGTGACAGCCTGGGTTTTGCCCTTTCTTATTTCCTTGATTTTTCATTTGAAATTTTTTGAAACTTGGAGTTTCTGAATCTTTCATATGGACTTAAACACTTCGGCATCCTTGGCTTTCACCCAAGTTCTTCACTTCCCTCCTAAATCATCATTTCACTTCTGACCCACCCAAAAATAATCTCTGGAATATTTTTCTTAAATGAAAAATATTCATTTTCTTTCCAAAAACCCTAAGCCAGATCTGTTTGCTTCAAAGCAACCCCAATTTTTATGGCTCAGAAAAATCTGAGATAATTCACAAATATTCTGTGAACCCTAGTGCACCTTCTTGAGCAAAAATATTTCATCACTTTTTGGAATATTTTTGCTACAGAAAATATTTTCTATTGTGGACAGAAATGGTGGTTTCTACAGCAACTACCATTTTACTTGCTCCATTTGACCTGAACTTTCTTGTGCATCTTTACCTTAGTAACTTACCACTCCAAAGCACAGCTTCAAACTCCAAGCCATTTGACCATAGTAACATAACCAAGTTAATGACCAGAAACTTACTTGGTGTGTGAAAACTTCTCTACTGCACCAGGATCCAAACCAAATTTTGGTAACACTCAAAACTACCATGAACAACAATCCAGACATTGAGTTTTTGCTTAGATCAACCTGATGTCATAGTTCACGCGGTGACCACTTTCGTCCAAGCGTCCTGGTATGCAGCCGACGCGCTCTGCGACGCGCCCGAGCCTGTGTTGCTCGCGTGCTCGCTTCCCCGCCTGCCCAACCATGCCAACCCTCGCCACCATCATCGTCTCAATGTTCTTAACTCCTCCATGGCGCTCGCCGATGCTGGAGCTCGCTGCAGCGAGCACGGGCAAGGTCCGGCCAGCCCAACAGTGCGGAGCGCACTGTGCTCGTCGCCATCCTCTTGATCCTGTGCTCGTCTCCGCCCGCCCACAGTGGCCGCGTGACCTCCGTCGCCTTCTCCTCCTCTCACTTACGCCGCTCGTCGCCGGGCGCCGAGGACAGGTGTCCACCGGCGGAGCCTAGAGCACCCTCGCCGCTCACCTATAAATAGAGCCCTCCCCAGCCCCCTCAAGCACTATCCAGCACTCACACACACCCCACGATCCAGTAGGAAGATGGAGCCCGGCCGGGCAGGCCTCGGGCCGCCGTCCCCGAGCTCGAGCTTGCCGGCGAACCCCTCTGGTCGCCACGGTAGCTCCAGCCCCTCCCAGGCCTGGGCAACCCCTCTAGGGCCTCCGCCTCTCTCCGGTGAGGTCGTCTCGCCCGCTTGGAGCCCCTGGAGTGGCCTCTGCTCGCCGTCTTCCTCAACTCCGGCGACCTCCACGTTCTGCCTCCGCTTGCGAGGTTGATTCTAACGCCGTCCGACCACCCATAGCTACGCTACGGGTACGGGCAGGTGCGCCTCAACCCCCTCTTGCTATCCCTCCCTTTCATTTGGGCCAAGGAGCCCTCATCGCCGGCGAGAGCTCCGGCGAAGCCGCGGCCCCCTCTGTTTCCTTCTCCCTCTTCCCCCACCTGACTAGAGGGGCCCGCTAGTCAGCCACTCAGTACGCGCGCGAAGCGGTACGAGTGGTAGCGCCCCTGGGCTTTACGCCTTCGACGTCACCCCCAGTCTATTTCTTTTATTCAAATTCATTTGTATTTATAGAACACTTCAAACAGTTATAACTTTTCAACCATAAGTCCAAATGAATTGATTCTTTTTGCATTATGTTCTTTGATAAGAAATCTAGCAGCTCACCAAAGATGAGATTTTTCTGAGCTTTCTAGAATTTCTAGTGATTTTCAGAAGTGTTCTTGATATTTTCTTTTTGTGTTTAAAACTATTTTCAGAAGGTGAAGCTTGTCTTGAGGATCACCAGGAGGCTTGTGAACCTCATCTGCACTAAGGCAAGCCACAACAACATTTTCATGGTGCCATTTCAATATTTGTGATTTTCTTACTTGGATGAAATGATTAATCCATGAATTTAAATGATTATGGAGTTATTTATATTCTGTTAAATATTGGTTAGTTGTTATGCTTGATTTACAGAATAGGTGAAACTAGTATAGTGGATAAAGCAAGATAAGATTTATTTGAGGTTATGATAGAAATAATTTTGTTATGCATGTAGCAATTATTTAAAGTTATGTTTTTGCCGTCTTAGATTGATAAAAATTTGTTAGAAAATGTTCTGTTCAATACTTGTTTAATCATATTACTTGTCTTACAGAATGTTTGAACCCAACTTAGTGATAAAGAAAGTAAGAGTTGTTGATAGCGAAATCTTTTTGACAAGCATATGAGAAATTTACCAGAGTTAATTTCTTGTGTAAGGAATCAATAAAATTTTTTGCAAAATATTTTGGTTAAGTTGTGAGTATTTGAGCAAGTAGAGTAATTTGAGTTGTTGACGTTATGCTTCGTGTGTATAAGGATGACATCGTTCATTTTTATCACTATATGATGCATGTGTTGTTTTGCATTTCATGGCATGTTATGACATCGATCATTTTTAGTTTAAAGTTAAACCTGAATATAAGTCAACTTGAATATACCGTTGACTGGGTCATTGTGCCACTGAATCGAGTTTCTTTCCAGTGCAACCACATTTTCCTTTGTGGGAAGGCCTTGATTCGATCCATTGATACGGCCTCTGGTCGGTGCCTCCATCTAGGGAAGGTTATGTTGTGCTCGCCCTGGCCCGGTAAGCAGACATAATCTTGTGTGCTCGTTGATGAGATTATGGTACCGAGTCCCCGAGTGGGAGTGTCCCCGAGTGCGAGTGTTTTGACCAAGACGGTGGTCGGGGTGTCTTTGGTAGACATGGGGCCACCCAGAACTAGCCCATTGGGGATTTGGGTCGGAGTGGCCGGGAAGTGTTGTGGCAATGGAGGGGTTTTGACGGGATGCCGTTGGTCCTCCCGAATGGGAGTGCGAGGCCATGGGTTCCGTGGTGTGGGTACAGTGTGCTACCTCTGCAGAGTGTGTAATCTATTGATAGCTGAGTCCATGATTACGGACACCTCGTAGTAGGTCCCACCATGAGTCAACGTTTAACAAAAATTGCACACTAAGCTATGAACTTTGTATTGTTGATGGATGGCAGAAGGGCCATCAAGGCATTTGGACCAAATGATGGTCGTGGTTGTGATCGCCATAAGGATCACGAGTTGTTCTTGAGAAAGACCACTTTGGTGGTGTGTTTTTTATCTGACCACTTTGGTGGTGTGTTTGTGATCTAGAGATGATCACGGTTGGTAAGCTATCCCGAGGGACGTTCGAGCATGATCACAGCATGTTGACATATAATGTTGCATTTTTATAATTGGTTAAATATCATGATATTGTTTGTCATTATGATTATGCCTATTTTGAGCTTGCAAGTACATTCAATGTACTGACCTGGCATGTCATGCCAGATTTCAGGAAAGTGTCGTTGGAGAGGAGCGTTGTTCCAGTCTAGATCGTTTCCACATCGGTGTCCCTTTGATATGGAGCTTCTGCCACAATGTTATTCCGCTGCCACGTAGTTGTTCGGATCGAGGCCCCTTTATGTTCACTAAATAATGTACATATTGTTCAGCCGCACCGAGTGTGCCGCTTGGCCTCGACAGCTATTGTAATGTAACTTTGTTCCACTAGCATCAATAAATCGGTTGTTATTCTATACCAAGATGTTGTGTGTTGCCAGAAGACATGGTCTCTGGGCTGGCAATGCATGGTAAACCGGTCGCTCTGAGCCGGGGTGCCATAAACCCTCTCGCCGGGAAGCGAGGCACGGGATAGCTGGGTCATATACTTCGACGATGCGTTTGCACGTCAGGGCGTGGGGGCTAGAGCCCTGCTCATATCGCCCACCCAGGACAAGCTCTATAACGCCTCTGGAGAAGATCCCCCCAGCACCCCTCTCAGGTGCCCCCATGTGCGGCCCAACCTCGGGAGCACGTCTCCTCCTCGTGCTTGAGCCTCCGGAGGGGTGCTGTACCTAGGAGTTCAAGGCGTACCTGCTTTAGGGGACCCTGCCGGAGAAGGACGAAGACGTGAAGCGCGTGGCTCGGTAGGCCACTGCCTACTGCATTCAATACCGTCATTTCTATTGGAAGCGGCCGAATGACGTCTTTTTGAGATGCATCTCCAGGAAGCAATGACACGGGCTGTTGGCTGACATACATGGCGGGGACTACGGGCATCAGTCTTCGTCACACACCCTCATGGGCAAGGCGTTCCGCAGCGGATTCTACTAGCCCAAGGTGCTCAATGATGCCATCGAGTTGGTGAGATCCTATGAAGCCTTGCAATTCTATGCCAAACAGATCCAACAGCCGCTCAGGGTATCCAGACCATCCCGCTCTCGTGGTCGTTCGTGGTCTGGGGGCTAGACATCTTGGGCCCATTCCCTCGAGCGCCCGGGGGCTACTGCTACCTCTACGTCGCCATCAACAAGTTCACCAAGTGGGCGGAGGTCGAGCCCGTCCACACCATCCCAACTGGCTCGGCAGTCAAGTTCACCAAGGGCCTTATGAGCCGGTTCGGGGTCCCTAATCGCATCATCACTGACAACGGCTCGCGGTTCACTAGCAAACTTTTCGAAACATATTGTCCTAACCTTGGAACGCAGATATGCTACACCTCAGCGGCACACCCCTGGAGCAACGGCCAGGATGAGCGCACCAACGGGGAGTTCCTGAGAGGCCTCAATGAAAGAATCTTCAAGGAGAAACTCGAGGCCTACGACAGGGGCTGAGTCGAGGAGCTACAGTCCGTGCTGTGGTCCATCCGCACTTTCGTGACCAAGCCGATGGGCGAAAATCCATTCTTCCTCGTCTACGGAGCTAAAGCAGTTCTCCCTCACGAGGTCAGGCATCGCTCCGCATGGGTCTTGGCATTTGACGAGGCACGCTAGGATGCCTGGTAGGGGATGGACCTCGTGCTGGGGGAGGAACACCGCAGCCAGGCCTCGCTCTGAGCACCGAGGTACCAGTAGGCGTTGCGGCCGTACCACTGCCACAGTCACTGCTGGAGGACGCTCGAGGTTGGTGATCTCGTCCTAAGGCGGGTGCCCTCCAGGGAGGGGCTGCATAAGCTCTCACCCATGTGGGAGGGCCCGTTCAGTATCACCCACGTCCCCAGGCCTGGCGCCGCGCGCCTGGACATGCAAGACGGGATCCCATCCAGAGCGCCGGGAACATCCAGTGCCTCCAGAAGTTCTACCCATGAAGCAAGGTCCCGTGCCTGTCGAGGTCTCCGCTCATGACACTCTCACATAATAATGAGTGGGGCTGTACATGCCCCGGAGTCTCCTGAGCGCTGCCCACGGGCCTCGTGGGGGCTCCCTCCCACGTCCTAGTGGCAGCACTTAGGTCCGCGCTGGTGAGAAGACTAGACTAGGTGCCGGACGCGGCTGTTCTTTTGCTTGCTTTCTGAAGTTGGTTGCAACTTTTTAATGGAATTGGGAGTTTCTACGTTTTTCCGTTTGCTTGAATTGGATTTTTCTCCTCTTGCTTCGCTCGTCTCCTCCATTTGACCTGAACTTTCTTGTGCATCTTTACCTTAGTAACTTACCACTCCAAAGCACAGCTTCAAACTCCAAGCCATTTGAGCATAGTAACATAACCAAGTTAATGACCAGAAACTTACTTGGTGTGTGAAAACTTCTCTACTGCACCAGGATCCAAACCAAATTTTGGTAACACTCAAAACTACCATGAACAACAAGCCAGACATTGAGTTTTTGCTTAGATCAACCTGATGTCATAGTTCACGCGGTGACCGCTTTCGTCCAGGCGTGCTGGTATGCAACCGACATGCTCTACGATGCGCCCGAGCCTGTGTTGCTCGCATGCTCTCTTCCCCGCCTGCCCAACCATGAAAACGCTCGCCACCATCATCGTCTCAACATTCTTAACTCCTCCATGGCGCTCGCTGACGCTGGAGGTCCCCGCAGCGAGCACGGGCAAGGTCCGGCCAGCCCAACAGTGTGGAGCGCACTGTGCTCGTTGCCATCCTCTTGATCCTGTGCTCGTCTCCGCCCGCCCACAGTGGCCGCGTGACCTCCGTCGCCTTCTCCCCCCCTCACTTACGCCGCTCGTCGCCAGGCGCCGAGGACAGGTGTCCACCGGCGGAGCCTAGAGCACCCTCGCCGCTCACCTATAAATAGAGCTCTCCCCAGCCCCCTCGAGCACCATCCAGCACTCACACACACCCCATGATCCAGTAGGAAGATGGAGCCCGGCCGGGCAGGCCTCGGGCCGCCGTCCCCGAGCTCGAGCTCGCCAACAATCGCCTCTGGTCGCCACGGTAGCTCCAGCCCCTCCCAGGCCTGGGCGACCCCTCTAGGGCCTCCGCCTCTCTCCGGTGAGGTCGTCTCGCCCGCTTGGAGCCCCTGGAGTGGCCTCTGCTCGCCGTCTTCCTCAACTCCGGCGACCTCCACGTTCTGCCTCCGCTTGCGAGGTTGATTCTAACGCCGTCCAACCACCCATAGCTACGCTACGGGTACGGGCAGGTGCGCCTCAACCCCCTCTTGCCATCCCTCCCTTTCATTTGGGCCAAGGATCCCTCGTCGCCGGCGAGAGCTCCGGTGAAGCCGCGGCCCCCTCTTTTTCCTTCTCCCTCTTCCCCACCTGACTAGCGGGCCCGCTAGTTAGCCACTCAGTACGCACGCGAAGCGGTACGAGTGGTAGCGCCCCTGGGCTTTACGCCTTCGACGTCACCCCCAGTCTATTTCTTTTATTCAAATTCATTTGAATTTATACAACACTTCAAACAGTTATAACTTTTCAGCCATAAGTCCAAATGAATTGATTCTTTTTGCATTATGTTCTTTGATAAGAAATCTAGAAGCTCACCAAAGATGAGATTTTTCTGAGCTGTCTAGAATTTCTGGTGATTTTCAGAAGTGTTCTTGATATTTTCTTTTTGTGTTTAAAACTATTTTCAGAAGGTGAAGCTTGTCTTGAGGATCACCAGGAGGCTTGTGAACCTCATATGCACTAAGGCAAGCCACAACAACATTTTCATGGTGCCATTTCAATATTTGTGATTTTCTTACTTGGATGAAATGATTAATCCATGAATTTAAATGATTATGGAGTTATTTATATTCTGTTAAATATTGGTTAGTTGTTATGATTGATTTACAGAATAGGTGAAACTAGTATAGTGGATAAAGCAAGATAAGATTTATTTGAGGTTATGATAGAAATAATTTTGTTATGCATGTAGCAATTATTTAAAGTTATGTTTTTGCCGTCTTAGATTGATAATTTTTTTTAGAAAATGTTCTGTTCAATACTTGTTTAATCATATTACTTGTCTTACAGAATGTTTGAACCCAACTTAGTGATAAAGAAAGTAAGAGTTGTTGATAGCGAAATATTTTTGACAAGCATATGAGAAATTTACCGGAGTTACTTTCTTGTGTAAGAAATCAATAAAACTTGTTGCAAAATATTTTGGTTAAGTTGTGAGTATTTGAGCAAGTAGAGTAATTTGAGTTGTTGACGTTATGCTTGGTGTGTATAAGGATGACATCGGTCATTTTTATCACTATATGATGCATGTGTTGTTTTGCATTTCATGGCATGTTATGACATCGATCATTTTTAGTTTAAAGTTAAACCTGAATATAAGTCAACTTGAATATACCGTTGACTGGGTCATTGTGCCACTGAATCGAGTTTCTTTCCAGTGCAACCACATTTTCCTTCGTGGGAAGGCCTTGATTCGATCCATTGATACGGCCTCTGGTCGGTGCCTCCATCTAGGGAAGGTTATGTCGTGCTCGCCCTGGCCCGGTAAGCAGACATAATCTTGTGTGCTCGTTGATGAGATTATGGTACCGAGTCCCCGAGTGGGAGTGTCCCCGAGTGGGAGTGTTTTGACCAAGACGGTGGTCGGGGTGTCTTTGGTAGACACGGGGCCACCCAGGACCAGCCCGTTGGGGATTTGGGTCGGAGTGGCCGGGAAGTGCTGTGGCAATGGAGGGGTTTTGACGGGATGCCGTTGGTCCTCCCGAATGGGAGTGCGAGGCCATGGGTTCCGTGGTGTGGGTACAGTGTGCTACCTCTGCAGAGTGTGTAATCTATTGATAGTTGAGTCCACGATTACGGACACCTCGTAGTAGGTCCCACCATGAGTCAACGTTTAATAAAAATTGCACACTAAGCTATGAACTTTGTATTGTTGATGGATGGCAGAAGGGCCATCAAGGCATTTGGACCAAATGATGGTCGTGGTTGTGATCACCATAAGGATCACGAGTTGTTCTTGAGAAAGACCACTTTGGTGGTGTGTTTTTTATCTGACCACTTTGGTGGTGTGTTTGTGATCTAGAGATGATCACGGTTGGTAAGCTGTCCCGAGGAACGTTCGAGCATGATCACTGCATGTTGACATATAATGTTGCATTTTTATAGTTGGTTAAATATCATGATATTGTTTGTCATTATGATTATGCCTATTGTGAGCTTGCAAGTACATTCAATGTACTGACCTGGCATGTCATGCTAGATTTCAGGAAAGTGTCGTTGGAGAGGAGCCTTGTTCGAGTCTAGATCGTGTCCACATCGGTGTCCCTCTGATATGGAGCTTCTCCCACGATGTTATTCTGCTGCCACGTAGTTGTTCGGATCGAGGCCCCTTTATGTTCACTAAATAATGTACATATTGTTCAACCGCACCGAGTGTGCCGCTTGTCCTCGACAGCTATTGTAATGTAACTCTGTTCCGCTAGCATCAATAAAGCGGTTGTTATTCTGTACCAAGATGTTGTGTGTTGCCAGAAGACATGGTCTCTGGGCTGGCAATGCATGGTAAACCGGTCGCTCTGAGCCGGGGTGCCATAAACCCTCTCGCCGGGAAGCGAGGCACCGGATAGCTGGGTCATGATGCGTTTGCACGTCAGGGCATGGGGGCTAGAGCCGTGCTCATCTCACCCACCCAGGACAAGCTCTACAACGCCTCTGGAGAAGATCCCCCCAGCACCCCTCTCAGGTACCCCTGTGTGTGGCCCAACCTCGGGAGCACGTCTCCTCCTCATGCTTGAGCCTCCGGAGGGGTGCTGTACCTAGGAGTTCAAGGCGTACCTGCTTTAGGGGACCCTGCCAGAGAAGGACGAAGACGCGAAGCGCATGGCTCGTCGGGCCACAGCCTACTGCATTCAATACCGTCAGTTCTATCGGAAGAGGCCAAATGACGTCTTTTTGAGATGCATCTCCGGGAAGCAATGACACGGGCTGTTGGCTGACATACATGGCGGGGACTGCGGGCATCAGTCTTCATCACACACCCTCATGGGCAAGGCGTTCCGCAGCGGATTCTACTGGCCCAGGGTGCTCAACGATGCCATCGAGTTGGTGAGATCCTATGAAGCCTTGCAATTCTATGCCAAACAGATCCACCAGCCCGCTCAGGGTATCCAGACCATCCCGCTCTCATGGTCGTTCGTGGTCTGGGGGCTGGACATCTTGGGCCCGTTCCCTCGATCGCCCGGGGGCTACCTCTACCTCTACGTCGCCATCAACAAGTTCACCAAGTGGGCGGAGGTGGAGCCCGTCCACACCATCCCAACCGGCTCGGCAGTCAAGTTCACCAAGGGCCTTATGAGCCGGTTCAGGGGCCCTAATCGCATCATCACTGACAACGGCTCACGGTTCACTAGCAAACTTTTTGAAACGTATTGTCCTAACCTTGGAACGCAGATATGCTACACCTCAGCGACACACCCCTGGAGCAACGGCCAGGCTGAGCGCACCAACGCGGAGTTCCTGAGAGGCCTCAATGAAAGAATCTTCAAGGAGAAACTCGAGGCCTACGACAGGGGCTGGGTCGAGGAGCTCCAGTCCGTGCTGTGGTCCATTCGCACTTTCGCGACCAAGCCGATGGGCGAAAATCCATTCTTCCTCGTCTACGGAGCTAAAGCAGTTCTCCCTCACGAGGTCAGGCATCACTCCGCACGGGTCTTGGCATTTGACGAGGCATGCTAGGATGCCTGGTAGGGGATGGATCTCGTGCTGGGGGAGGAACATCGCAGCCAAGCCTCGCTCCGAGCACCGAGGTACTAGTAGGCGCTACGGCCGTACCACTGCCACAGTCACCGCTGCAGGACGCTCGAGGTTGGTGATCTCGTCCTAAGGCGGGTGCCCTCCAAGGAGGGGCTGCATAAGCTCTCACCCATGTGGGAGGGCCCGTTCAGTATCACCCACATCCCCAGGCCTGGCGCCGCGTGCCTAGACATGCAAGACGGGATCCCATCCAGAGCGCCGGGAACATGCAGTGCCTCCAGAAGTTCTACCCATGAAGCAAGGTCCCGTGCCTGTCGAGGTCTCTGCTCATGACACTCTCACATAATAATGAGTGGGGCTGTACATGCCCCGGAGTCTCCTGAGCACTGCCCACGGGCCCCGTGGGGGCTCCCTCCCACGTCCTAGTGGCAGCACTTAGCTCCGCGCTGGTGAGAAGACTAGACTAGGTGCCGGACGCGGCTGTTGTTTTGCTTGCTTTCTGAAGTTGGTTGCAACTTTTTAATGGAATTGGGAGTTTCTACGTTTTTCCGTTTGCTTGAGTTGGATTTTTCTCCTCTTGCTTCACTCGCCTATCAGTCTGGGCCCGGGAAGAGCGGTCATTGCCCGTTGCTCCTCCTTGCGTGACCCGCGCGTGGGGGCTGGGTTGGTGTGCATGTTTGGGTTCGCCAGCGCGCAAGCACACCTCACCGAAATCCCGTTGCCCCAGTGCTTCGGCCTTCTTAATCCTCGCGCGACTCTCTCGAATGAGCTCATGGACATGCGCACCCTCTTAAGTCTGTGCCCCGGGCAGTGCGACGCGGTGCAGTAAGCCACAACTAACCCATGCCTAGGGGCTCGCGCAAGGAAGAACGAGGCGCCCCGTCAAGCTTTCTAACAATTCTGCAGCTCTACAATGCCTCCTGAGGCTAACCACTCCTGAGTCGTTAGGAAGGGAGCTTCACCAGATGATGAAGGGCGCACCCTCGATAGGTGGTAAACTACCACAAGCATGTCAACATAAGTTACCCTAACAGCACCTACTCAGAACACATATATCATGGCATAACCTCAAAATAATAAACATACCATATTAGCATAAGTGCCATGGTTTATTACACGCCCCGGGAGGGCCATCTACTTTTTACAAAATGCATGAGAAAGGAAAGGTTAAACAAAAGAAGGCCGCACGCCGTAGCAGCTCTAGAGGCCAGGCTCCAACAACGCCCGAATCTCAGTACGAGCCTTCCTCCCGCTTTATCGTAGCATGGCGGCAAGATGGCCCGACACCTTCCCCGATCCGAGCCCGTCGGCGGGGTGGCTGATCATAGCCGCCGCTACTGGTGCTCTCGCCGGAGGAGGAGCTGCCGCCGCCGGGCCGCGGCCGTCACCAAGGGCAAGCTGACGCTCGTCGTCATCGTGACCATCATTAAGGCCAAGCTCATTGTCGTTGCTGCCATCTTTGGGGCAGCACCTTGCGCGGTAGCTGTCTTCCCCAAACACCCTCACATAGAGGGTCTCGAGGCTGTCGTACTTGAAGTGGAGGGTGCACCTCCTGCTCAGGCCGCACGCGTGGGCAAATGCCTGCCATCCGTGGGTCAAGGACACATTGCTATCGGCGGTGACCTCGACCCCAGCACATGAGGCCCTACTATAGCAGCCATCCGCCTGCATTCAAAGGCCGTCGAGCCTCGCGGTCAGAAGCGCACTCGCAAAGAAGTGCGGGAACGGGAGCCAGGTGCCTGCGGGTCTCTCTGACCACACGAAAAACTCCGGGAACGCGTCTGCCGAGTGGAAGCGCGGCCGAGGAGGTCGGGCAACCATGGCGCGCCTTCCCTCATTGCAGGACCTGCCTCGTCCACTACGCGTCCCGCTGCGAGAAGAAGTGCCATCTTGGCCGCTGGAGGCAGCGCCCTCTCTTGGAGGAGTGTGCCTGCGACCCTGAGGGACCACTGCCGGGCTCGCGGCATACTTGCAGGGGCGTCCCCAGCCCCTCTTGGGCGGTGGCGAACCCGGCCCCTCCTTGGGGGCCTTCCCCTTCTCAACGGCGGAGAACTTCCTCGTCGGCGCCATGAGTACTTCGGCAAGACGGCGAGATGAAGAAGAAGAAGGAGCGGGAAGCAAGAAGATGGGGATGGGTGAGGGGGCTCTCCCCCTCCCCTCATTTATAGCCGGAGAGAGGCCAACCGCTGGCCCCCATGATCCCACGCAATGATGGTTTTCTCTCTACATGCAGCACAATTTCGTCAAGTCAAACGGTCGCTGAGGCCGCGTGGGGAAGCGGAGATGCCCACGTCCCATCAATTGCCACACTCGACCAAGGCCGCAAGCAATTAGGGCCCGCGGTGCTCCACACATGCCCTTTGGCTTTGCCTTGAAGCCAAGTTCAAGCGCGCCTTGGCCCCGAGGGCTACTATTGGCATTCTGGGAACGGGGGTACCCAGACTTGCCTGCCTGCAGCCCATGGCGTGGCTTCATCGACGGCCCGGTATGGCCCAGCTTCAACATCAACAACTCAAGACCCTCGCGAGGGGCGAAGCCTCGCGAGGCGGACGACACGAATACCTCCACGGGGAGCGGCCTCCTTAGGTTAGCTCCCGAGGAGCGGAGATTCCTATGCAAGCCTCACCTCGTGAGGGTCGGATGACATGAGCCACGATGACTAAGGCCAGGCGAGCGCCAGCGGGCGCAGTGTACCAGTTTCCTCTTTGGTGCTAAGAAGTCAAACACAGGCTCGGAGTCCCGAGGAATCATCCAAAGGTTCCCATTCTGGTGCAACAAGACCAAGACCACCAGGACGGCAGGACGAAGGTCATCACCGAGTCCACCATGGCGTCACGACCAAAGGCTTTTGCGGGCGAAGACTACTTTTGTTAGGATAGCATGTACTAGTTGTCCCCCTTTGAATTTTTCCATTGTGGGATCCATTCCCGCCTTCATTTGGGGGGGGGGGGAGGACCAAGGCCTCTATAAATAGGACTTAGCCACCACCATAGACGGGGATAACGGATCGGATCCATTCCATCCTAACACTCACCAGCTTACTCGAGCCCAAGAACACTCCTCCTCCTGAGGTTGTTCTCCCACTATACTAGTTCATCATCAGACCCTCAAGGCTAATCCACCACAAAGCAAGAGTAGGGTTTTACTCCATAAGGTGGCCCGAACCTGGGTAAACTGGTGTGTCTTGTTTCCTTCCTATTAGTCAAGCTAGGCCGTGAGATGGGCGAGTAGGCAGACTGGCGAGGTTGAGTTCTTCGCACGCACCCCAGAGTTCGAACATCTCAAGGGTTTGCGGAACCCGAAATCCAACAAGTGTCGACGGCCAGCACGGAGCATGGTGCTTCCATTTGGACGTGGGTGGGAGCCCCCATGAGGCCCGAGGGCGGCACTCAGGAGATTCCAGGGCGTGTACAAGCCCATTCATTATTACATGAGAGTGTCACGAGTGGAGACCTTCACAGGCACGGGGCCTTCCTTCATGGCGCCTGACGAGGGCCCCGCCCTGCGCATCACCTGACCAATGTTGGGGTGTCCGGAAACCAGGACGAGACCAAGGGGGAAGGGGACGCTGGTAGTGCCCTCGGCGACCACAGGCCGTCCGCCAGGGGGAAGGGCTCGCCCGTGCCTACCCCAGCTGAGGACCTACCTCCATGGAACGCCTTGCTTGATGAGGCACGGGGGAGGAGCTGGCTCACCGTGGAGGTCTTGGTGTTGCCCGCCTCGCGAGGCTTGGCCCCTCGCGAGGGTCTTGAGTTGTTGATGCTGAAGGTGGGCCGCAGGCAGATAAGTCTGGGTACCCCCATTCACAGAACACTGACGTCTCCTGTAAATGAAGCGAATCCTTCTCACCAAAATGTATCAAAAGAATATGAAATTCGATAGCCTGACCACCAAGCTTCTCTAGCTCGTGTCGAACCAAATGAATCGGTTCCTCTCTCTACTCCTCAACCATCTGCCGAATAACATCCTCATCAGACCATAGTGCCTGATAAAGTGTCTACTCCCTCTCCACTGCGAATTTCCCTCTAGACTATGAAAAAAACTTCAGATGTTGGTCCTTTTGCAGTAAACACAGTTTTTTGCTCATCATTCACACTCTATCATTTATGGCGATGAAGTGATTTTCCGTTGAAGATGACCTCAAATATCCATATCCTCGGGAGCAACTACTTTTATTCTCTATAGGCGTTGGCGTCAAAGAGCCACTTTTCAATCAGAACACTCATCCTCCTTTCTTTCAAGAGAGTCCATACAGCAAGCCTCGCACTTCTGAATCACCTTAGTTATGGACTCATGAACAGCCTATATTTTATTCTTGGATACTATATGGCAGCCGCAAGACATTTCCTCATGAGTTCTAGGATATGGCTGCTACGAAGAACATTGGCTACATTAATCAAGTATTGCAGGATATCGAAGATTTTGTCCTGATGCATGTCTTCGCATTTCAGCATCCGTGGAACAGAGAGATTATACTTCAAGTCTATGCCACACTGTACATCTCTAGAGATGAATCTGATAGTACCAAATGGATCATGGATTGGATGACCAAAGGGAAACACATAAAATGCTCTGCAATGAACTATGTCTCTCATTTCCATTTCCCTCGGTTCAAGCCTATGTAAATTGCATCGAAAGTTCTTCTCCAAGAAACAACTTAGAAACTCAGATCATAGAGAACTCTATTAGTATATTGAGCAAGGTTTCTTTGCTGACGACTTTCAAGATTGTATTACTCCACCTCTGCCAGCTCGTGAGTCAACAACTAATTTACTTCGGTTTCAGTTGCGCAAGTTGCTCGGCGAATCAGAAGCTAACTCACCAACTAAGAAACCAGCTGAAGGGAATGTCCTATCTCGCATGAATCAACAAGTTGATCCCACTGTGCCCTCAAACTCTTAGCCTCAAGCCAGTCTCAAAGGAACATCTGTTGCTGCTGACGATGAAGATATTCCAGCTACTTCTAAATAAGAAACCTCTTCTACTAGTTCTTCCAGAGATGTCTCAGAGTGAATCAAGTTCACCTCTTTTGCACTCATGTTGTTCGCCACATTTTTTACACTAGTTGACAAAAGGGGGAGAATTACATCGAGTTTTGATAGATTTTCTCTGATAGATTTTCTCTCTGTGTTTATTTTTTCTGGTTTTATAAGACTTTTGTGCTATATGCCTCAAAGATTATCTATGCTTTGGTGAAAAACTTCTGATCTATGATGTAATATAAATAACCCCGCCTACTGCACTATTTCTCTCGAAGCATTTGTTTGCAGGTGGAATTATTATCAGAAGTTTTGAATGATTGCACTATAGCTCAATGGATTATATATCATCAGTGAGAATCATTATCTTGATTGTTTGAAAAATCCTCCACATACTTCAATGAATTGCAGAACATTTCATATAGTATTTCTAACCCTGCATACATCTAGGGGAGTATATTTCATCATCGAGCTAAGTAATGAAATTTCACTCTTGTTCGGTTTACATTTCACTTATCTATCTTCACTTCGATGATTACCTATTTTGTCAACAACTGTCCAAAAAGCGGGAGATTGTTGGTGCAATGATAGGCCCCTTATGTTTTAGAGTTTCTTGACATAAACAGTATGGGACTTATGTATTTGCTAGTGCGCACAGAGTAACATGTCCGTGAAGTATCAAGGAGTTTGATGCAAATGACGAAGATAATCTCCCTATGTTGCAGCGAAGGTTATCAATGAAGATGATGTTAAACAAGAGTGACCCCTAAGAATTGCTTAAGTGAAGCAATCACTACTGCATGTTGCTGCTAACGTTACACTACAATCAGAGACCCTTTGACGAAACTGTATGTGATACATTAATCACAAACGAGGATGTAAAAAAACCATCAAAAAAGGTACAAAACGTTTGCTATGGTGAAGCGATCAAACATGGTTCAAATTTTAGTTGCGTGTGCGATGCAAGGCACATGGTTAATCCATTCAAACTATTTGCGATGAGGCAAAACAACAGAAACGTCAGCCGTATCAATGTGTGTGTGATATACGGCATACAGTAAGCTCCAATGAACTATTTGCTATTAGGGAGTGCAACAGAAAAGGTTAGCTAGATCAAGGTGTGTGTGTGTGATATACGACATACGGTTCAGTCGGACAAACTGTTTTCGATTAGGGAACACAAAAGAAACGTTTCAACTTAACAAGATGTGTGTGATACATGGCAAACCGCTGACTCGAATGAACTATTTGCGATGACAAATTACAAGACAGACGGTTAATACAGTTAGTTCGTGTGCGATTCTATGTGTACAAAAAACTTTGAAAAATGCAAACTAGTTGCTTGCGGTTGCTAGGAGTATCACACACGATGCATCTGCGAGTACTCATGTGCGATGATTAGTAAGTTACACATATGTTTCCTTATGTTATCACGTGTGTGATAAATAACACGTGTCACCGAATAGGGTATTCGGGTTGTGTGTGTGCTCCACTTAGTCTTCCCGCCCTCCAGTGAATTCTTCCTGTACTCCACATGGGTCAATTGTAAAATCCACACCTCTTCCCTCATCGGTTTCTTGCCACCAGCTAATGGCTTGTTGCATATAAACCAGGCGGCAACGCACCGTTGCGACACTCTGCGCAGATCTAGTCCTCACCCATCTACCATTAGTTCTTCCAAGCATGCCAGGAAACGACCAAAGATTCGACATAGACGCTTACCTGTGTTACATCTTCGGCGAGGAGAGTGAGCCGGAGCAAGTCGGGGAGCAAGTGCTTCATCGACCGGTGCAGGCACCATGGCCCATCGGCAGCCATATCGGCGTGATAGTCCTTGGGCGCACAATCGACATATTGTAGAGGGGGTGTGATGAGCAGTATGCCATCCACAGTGCAAAACATCCAGAGCTTCTTGGCGGCATGATCGACGAACCACCCGAAGAGCCGCCATCACCAGTGATCATCGAGAGCCTAATGCCCCCCAAGGAATGGGCAGAGGACATCTGCGATTCATTCAAGACACAGGCTGCCTGCGGCTTCATCATTGCCCGCAGCAGTCATGTCATCCTCGATCCTGATGATGTGGTGGCCAGGCTTGACACATCCTTGGCGGAGTTGACATCCCCAATGGATTAGAACATCCCCAACGTGATATCTTGAGGATGCAGGTGATGGACGAAATTTGCTACCTAGCCAGAGACATGGAAATGGAGTGGTTCCGCGGAGATATCATGCGCGCGATTGCATGCTATCAAGCTCTTCTTGAAGAGGCCCAGCAACCTCAAGAGCCTCCCAGCCATAGCAGCTCTGTAGGCGGAGGCGGGTCGGTACACTTGGAGTGAATGGTCGGAAGGGTGCTATGCTGATCATCGACTCCGAGAAGACCATCGTCAGAAGGCCGCCAGCTTAGCCTTTTAGCGTATATCTTATTGTAATGCATATATCACTACTATAGGATGCTGCTAACACGACACTAAGATCAATGACCCTTCGACGAAACTGTGTGCGATGCAATAATCACAAATGGTGGTGTAAAATAACCATCAAAAGGTGCAAAACGCTTGCGATGGCGGGCACATCAAACACGGTTCAGATTTTAGTTCCGTGTGTGATGCTAGGCATAGGCTTGATCCATACGAACTGTTTGCAATTAGACAGAACAACAGAAACGGGCAACCATACCAATGTGTATGCAATATACAGCATACAGTTTGCTCCGATGAACTATCTGCGATGATCGAGGTGAACACAAACGATTCGGCGTAACAAGATGTGTGTGATACCCAACAAATACGTCGGTAATCAAAATTGTGTGCGGTCAATATAGACATCCCATGCTGTCTTTTTTGTGAATTGTGTGCTCGTCAGGGCACATAGTTCAACAAACTAACCTGTCGGCGATAATGTAGAAGATCTATGTCGAATACATATTACAGGATAAACAGAGATAACAAATTAATATGAGTGAACGGAAATAAAGATATGTACAACCTACTTAATTTAGTCCTTCTTCTTCTTCTTGTTGGATGGCCCCACGACATCGTCTTGGCGAGGACACTTCTTGCCGCTGAAGGTTGGCTTTTCATCCCCGCCGTCGTCATCATCGTCATTGTTGTCATCGTCATTGTCCTCCTTGTTTGACCATTCCTCCTCCTCATCATCGTCGTCCTCTTCTCTGTCCTCCGATGGCTCCTCGTTGTCGTCTGATGACTCTGGAGGCGGCGTCCCTTCCATGATCCGGATATGATCAAGGTTTGGGCTTGGCGCCAGACTCATGGAAGACAAGCAGGATGATTCCGATGTTGACCTATCTTTGGGCGCAAGACTGCTGGCCGAACTGTCCTCCTCACTGTCGCTCGACATGGCTGCAGAGTGTGTGGCAGTGTGCATCGCGGCCTGCGGGGGACGATATAGGTGGTGGACACTTAAGCGGGGTATGCAAAGAAGAGGAAATGCCAATTGAAGTGGTGGTTGATGTATTATCTAACCGCTGATATAATCAACCGCAATTATTTGTACCTAGTCACTCGAAATTCCCAGGGTTGCGCAGGACTCCTATTAGCTAGTTTATTTTTTTTCAAGACAAAAAGAAGGAACGAGTTTTGGGATTAGGCATCGGTACCGGTACGAACGGAGTTGGACAGTTGGCAAGAAATACATTGAGCTCTTCTTATCGATAAAACCAGTAATAATCAAACTACAAAGGAAAAGAGAAAAAGACAAAGGATAACATTTCCACGAATCATTGCGTAACATCAATGGCATAGGACCTAGATGTGCATTACTTAGAGCACATCTAGATGTGCTTTAGCAATACTGTCAAACAAAACCCACATCTAGGTCCAACAAACCAACATGTGGGTGGTAATGTAGAAGATCTCTGTCGAATACATATTACTAACTGTCTGCGATGAGATTGGCAGCATAAACAGAGATATATACAGTCTGCTTAATTTAGTCCTTCTTCTTCTTCTTCTTCTTCTTGTTGTTGTTGTTGATTGGCCCGCGACATCATCTTGGTGAGGACGCTTCTTGCCGCTGACCGTTGGTTTTCATTGTCGCCGTCGTCGTCATCGTCGTTGCCGTCGTCGTCGTCCTCCTTGTTTGACCATTCCTCCTCATCATCATCGTTGTCCTCTTCTTCATCCTCCGACGGCTCCTCATCCGTCTGGTTGTCATCTGACGACTCCGGAGACGGCGTCCCTTCCATGAACCGGATATAATCGAGGTCTGGGCTCGACGCCGGAGTCATGGAAGACGAGCGGGATGATTCTGATGTTGACCTATCATCGGGCAGCAGACTGCTGGCTGAACTGTTGTCCTCGCTGTCGCTCGACATGGCTGCAGTGTGTGTGCTAGTGTGTAGGGCGGCCTGCCAGGGACGATGAAGATGGTGGACACTTAAGCGCGCGAGGTATGCAGAGAAGAGGAACTGCCAATTGAAGCGGGGTTTTTTTCTTGCGCGCGCGGGGGGGGGGGGGAATTGAAGCATGGGTTGACGTATTATCTAACCGTTGATATAATCAACTGCAATTATACCCAGTCGCTCCAAATTCCTAGGGTTGCGCAGGACTCCTATTGGCTATTTGGCTGGTTTCCTCTTTCTGGACAAAAACAAGGAACGAGTTTTGGGATTATGCATCGGTACCAGTACGAATGGAGTAGGACAGTTGGCAAGCAATACATTGAGCTCTTCTTATTGATAAATCCAGTAATAATCAAACTAGAAAGGAAAATAAAAAAGACAAAGAAAAATATCTACAAGAATCCTCGCGTAACATCAATGGCATGTGACCTAGATGTGCATTACTTAGAGCACATCTAGATGTGCTTTAGCAATACTGTCAAACAAAACCCCTAATCATCATTGCAAACAGCGCATAGAACATGGCTAATGCGACAACCACAACTACACATGCTAGTTCCTTCTTGTCTCTTGCTTTCATCTATTCCCTGTGATTGATTCTTTCTTGCTTCATCGTACTGATTATACATTCCAGATCAGCCAGTTTCTTCTTTAGCTTTACGTTATCTTCTGCAAGCTTGGTGATAACACTCCGAGCCCTGCCATACCATTCTTCATCCACCCAGTTAACAAAGGCACGATCCTCATATCCCTACCAATGTTAAATTGTATTTAGGATGAGCAGTGGCATTAACTGAAGTAAAATGATGAACTTAGCACTAACCTCTAAGGGGCAACCGAGAAACCGCCTGCCAATGTTGAATCCCTCCATGCACACACATCAAGCGGGAGTGTGCCAGTGCACACAACTCAACTTTTCGTACTTTTCGGTGGCGCAAAACTCAGAGTTGAACTCATGTTGCGGGAGTCTGGAGTCATGCTCCAGATCCGACGACAGATCGCTTTCCTGGGGGGTTCGTTCAGGATGGAGTCAAGGAGCTATACTTTGGACATGCTAAAAAAGATCGGGATAGATTGGAACCTGGCAGGAACATTCAGATCGGTAGTACACCTGCCTTCTAACGACCTTAGGCAAGTGCTTGGCAGCGACTACCGTCGTGGCAGCGATATGAGCAGGAGCAGCCGCACCGAAACCATCAACACCACTCGTCCGCATTCCCCCAATGTCAGCGACACGTGAGGGAATTTGGAGGCTATGTAGGGATTTGGGGGAAATGGGGAAACTATGGGGATAAGCTAACAGTCGGGAACTACTTATGCCACTATATGTTGTATACGGCACACTGTGTGAAAAGACAACATAGGTTAGACACGGTTCCCATTACTTAACCGTATGTGATGTACTACCCTGTCCATATAATTGAGCTAAAGTGATATCATGTAAAAAGCCGCTCTGCGGATATCCGTTAAAAAACAGTCGCTCTGCATATAGAGATGGCGGCGGCCTATGTAGCGGCTACCGGAGAAGAGGTCAATCCTCGGTCGGTGGGCAGTGGCGGTGTCATAGGAGGTCAATCCTCAGTCTCCGGTGGGAGATAGGAGGAGCTCAACCATCAAGGTCGGTGGCGGTGTGATTCGAGCGCATCCATCGCGGTCGATGTCGGGATAGTGGAGGTCGAACTTCAGGCGGCGGCCGGACTAAGCTTTGCTCCTCGACCCTACTGTCTCGCCGTGCCGCTGCATCGTGCTTCTCTATCTGCTAGGTGGAGGTCGCCGTGCGGCTACTTAATTAAGGTATTCTCTTCATGAGTGGCTTAGTTAAGGTATTCAATTCCTAAGGCTAGTGTTGTACTAGTACTCTACATGTAAATTGACTGGCCATTAATTTTTGTCATTGCATGCCTGGATAGCAATATGGAGCACCCTCAGTAATTTTGAAAATAAAACCTTGTGATTTAGACACACATCTTTGGGCAGCAGTTAATCCATGTATTAATGTTGTTGTTTTGTTTTTAATTACCATTCGTGTGGTGCATATGGAACGATCTGGATGAATGAAGAATCAGAAAACCGCAGATTTTATCAGTGGTGTGACAGAGTTCATGAGTTTGGCTGAAAGTACAAAGAGGAGAATTGGTGATGCGGATTACATCCTGTGTCCATGTACTGATTGTGCCAATATAGAGTCACATGAAGTTGAAAATATCTAGTTGCACTTAGTCTCTAGGGGATTCATGGATGGATATACACGTTGGACTAGACACGGTGAAGAGCAGGTCATGGATGAAGATACCCAGGGCTGTGAGATGCCAAAACCTGGTCAGTGTCACATGGATGTTGAATCTAACATCGGGGCAGAGGCTACCAATGGAACACCGGAAAGCCAAAACGCCCACTTGAAAACCAAGATGTAGACGCAGATGACGATGATCTTGATCTGCCAGATTTTGTTGTGATGGTTGCAGATTCCGAGGGCCCAAAAAAGGATATGATTGGGTACAAGGATCTGCCAACCATTGATGCGGACTCCAAGACATAATTGTATCTAGGATGCAAAAAGGAAATATTCCAAGTTGAGT
The DNA here is from genome assembly GCF_003073215.2 of Triticum urartu. NCBI lineage: Eukaryota > Viridiplantae > Streptophyta > Magnoliopsida > Poales > Poaceae > Triticum > Triticum urartu. Next base: position 362,882,920 of record NC_053025.1, on the reverse strand, counting down.
GCCACCCTAGCGCTTCTCAGATTTAAAGCAGCAAATGGTCTATTAAACAAGGGCTTCACAAAGATGTTAGGTCTTTTCCAAGAAATTCTTCCGGAAGATAATATGCTCCCCAGAAGCACAAATGAAGCGAAGAAAATTGTTTGCCAATTGGAACTTGAAGTACATAAGATACATGCTTGTGTGAATGATTGTATATTGTACCGTGGTGAGTACAAAGATTTGCGTGCATGTCCCACATGCAAGCATGCATGATACAAGCACATGAGAGCAAAGGAGAAGTACAACTTGGACGGCGAGATCAAGACAGGAATTCCGTTCAAGGTTGTTTGGTACTTGCCTTTAATTCCAAGGTTGAGGCGTTTGTTTGAAAAGCCTAGAGAGGCAAATAGGTTGTGGTGGCATCATGATGAGCGAATTGCGGATAAGTTTATGAGGCACCCGAAACCTGGGGATCAATGGGAATTAATCGACAACAAGTTTGAAGAGTTTGCGAAGGATCCTAGAAGTATAAGGCTTGGGGAGTGTACTAATGGGATGAATCCTTTCCGTAAGAGCCCATGTTTAAGAAGAAATCGGTGTTCTGGAAATTACCTTATCGGGAGATTCTACGTGTACGTCACTTCATCGATGTCAAATCATACTTAGTACTCTGCTCAAGACTAAATGTAAAAGAAAGGATGGTGATGGTTCACGGCTCAATATGCTTTCTGATCAATCAAAACGCAAGAGTGAAGCAGAAGATGATGACAAATTCATCAAAGCTTGGTAGAGTTACAATTTTAGTACAAAAGAAGCAACACGGGTTTTCACCTATTTGTTGCCAGTTAAGACACCCTCTTCCTAGTGCGCAAACATCAGAAGTCTCGTGGATGTGAGCTAAGGTAAAAATAAGTTGGGACACATGAAGTCACATGATGGCCACGTAATGTTGACACAAATCCTCCCGGTGGCCATCAGGAATCTGATGGAGAAAGATATAAGAAACACACTCATTGACCTTTGTGATTTCTTCAACCAACAATGGCAGAAATTAAGTTGTAGATCCTGAAGAGTTGGATCATATGCAAGATAATATTGCAACAAATTGTCCATCCTAGATATGTTTTCCCCACCATCATTCTTTGAAGTCATGGTCCATCTCATTATGCACCTTGTCGACGAGATAAAGTATTGTGGTCCTACGTTTCTTTGCAACATGTATCCCTTCGAGCGGTTCATGGGAATCCTGAAGCGCTTTTGTCGGAACCGAAACCATCCAGAGGCAACCATCCTACAAGGTTATACCGCAGAGGAAGTGCTTGAGTTTTCCGCCGAATACATGAAACAAATACCTATAGGTTTTCCCCTCCCTCTCCACGAGGGAAGGCTGAAAGGTAAGCCGGTCCTTGCTGGCACGCAAATGGCTGCACCCGGAGAATTGGTAGAGAAAGCCCATTTGACGGTACTTCTTAACAGCTTAGTTCTTAGCGCTTGTGCCGAAGAACACTTGGCAGAGATATGCCAATGCTTCTTACCAATGGTGCCTTCATCAGATGTCGAGATGAAGGAGCACACTAAGAACTACACCGAATGGCTAAAGAATTGTTTGGCATAAGGATCCATCGATGACATTGCTATGTTGTTGGCACAAAAGGCATCACCTACGGTGTTGACGTACCAAGCATATGACATAAATGGATACACGTTCTACACTGAGGAACATGATGAGAAGAACTCATATCAGAATAGCTCTATTCAAATAGAATGCATGACTATAGATGAAGCTGATAAAAGGGTATACTATGGAACCATCAAAGAGATTTGGGAGCTTGACTATGTGAAAGATAAGGTGGGATTATTCAGGTGTGCATCGGCCCCTCTTGGTCATGTAAAGGTTGATGATTATAAAAATATCTATGTAAACAGGACAACGATGGCTTATCACCCGGACCCGTTCATTCTTGCCAGCGATGCTACCCAGATTTTCTTTGTGGAAGACCCCTTGCATAAGAACTGCCATGTAGTGATGCATGGGAAGAGAAGGGTACTGGGTGTCGACGATGTTGCCAATGAGGACAAGCACGATGAATTTGATGAGTTGCCAGCCAAGGGATCACGCACCAGTGTAACAAAGAAACGTAAAATCACCAGAAAACCCATGTTCATTTGGGTTCAACATAATGATCCCAGTTCCCCCATGTACATGGGAATTAAGCCATAGGACTAGTCGTTATGCCTACCCTGCAACTTAATTCGTTCAATTTAGAACTGTCGCGTGTACTGAATTTATGAGTTATGCCTGATTTTCTGTTGATATAAGAACCGTTAATAAGTTGACCTTGATATGCTGTCAGCTTAGGCAATGAATATGAACAGTTTTTTTTATATTATTATTATTATTATTATTATTATATCATAGAGATATCACACTCAAATGATCTCACTACAGTATGTGTGAATAAAACTTTTCACCATCCAAACCTAATATTTAGGACAAGATGAACATTTTTCTGGACTAAACGCTAATTTTAAAAAATGCAAGTTTTTCTCTAATTCAAATAAGATAGCAAATAAAATACAAATAAAAATCAGAATTTTATTTTAAAATTTCTCCTCCAATATTTCTCTTCTGTTGAAGAAGTTATATTATCTTCTCTCATTTATTTTTGTTATTAGAAATAATTGGAGAGAAAATATTAAAATCAAATTGATCCTTTGTTCAAATTGGAAATAAATTCAAATATGAAAATTTAGTGAAACCTCCAACTCTCTCCTTGGATCCTTGAGTTGCTTAACATTTCTAGGATCACAACCAAATACAAATAAAAATATGAAATGCATATGATGACCTATGTATAAGATCCAAATTGAAAATTGGGATGTTACACTACATGACACTTCACCATATTTGGGCCTAAGGGAATGCATTGTGGAGTAGCAATTAGATGGTGGGTTGCGAGAGTGACAGAAGTTTAAACCCCAGTTTATGCATTATTTCGTAAGGGACCGATTGGATCCAAAAGTTTAATGCTATGGTTAGAATTTGTTCTTAATACTTTTCTCGTAGTTGCGGATGCTTGCGAGAGGGTTAATCATAAGTAGGAGGTTTGTTCAAGTACGAACAACACCTAAGAACCGGTCCACCCACATATCAAATTGTCAAAGTAGCGAAGACAAATGAAAGTGACTAGATGAAATTCCCGTGTACCCTCAAGAACGCTTTTCTTATCATAAGAGATCATTTTGGCCTGTCCTTTGCCTCAAAAGGATTGGGCTACCTTGCTGCACTTTTATTACTATTACTACTATTGTTATTTGCTCATTACAAATTATCTTGCTATCAAACTACTCGCTACTTACAATTTCATCACCTCCAGACATTACCTTACTGAAAATCAGTTGTCATTTCCTTCTGCTCCTTGTTGGGTTCGACACTCTTACTTATCGAAAAGAGCTACACTTGATCCCCTATACTTGTGGGTCATCAAGGCTATTTTCTGGCGCCGTTGCCAGGGATTGAAGCGCCTTTGGTAAGGGAACATTTATATAGTGTGCTGAAATTTATTATCACTTGTTACTATGGAAAACAATCCTTTGAGGAGTTTGTTCGGGGTATCTTCACCTCGTCCGGAACCACAATTAGCAACCCCTCAACGTACTGCACCTACTCAAAAGATTGAATATGAAATTCCTTCGGGTATGATAGAACAACCGCTAGCTAATCCTTATGCAGGAGATGGGACCGAACATCCTGATATGCACTTGATATATGTGGAACACATTTGTGGATTGTTTAAGCTTGCAGGTTTACCCAGGGATCAAGTGATGAAAAAGGTTTCCCCTTTATCTATGAAGGTAAAAGTATTGCCATGGTATAGGCTATGTGATGATATAGGATCAAGGAATTGGAGTTCCACCAAAATTTTTATCCTATGCATCTAGTTCCTCGTGATCGGAATTATATATCTAATTTTTGGCCTCATGAAGGAGAAAGTATCGCTCTAGCTTGGGGGAGGCTGAAATCAATGATATATTCATGCCCCAATCATGAGCTCTCAATAGAAATTATTATCCAGAACTTTTATGCTCGGCTTTCTCGTAAAGATCAAACCATTATTGACATTTCTTGTACTGGTTCATTTATGAAGAAGACTATTGAATTCCGGTTGGATCTTTTGGAAAGAATTAAACGCAACTCTGAAGATTGGGAACCCAGTGAAGGTAAAGAGTCAGGTATTAAACTTGACTCTGAGATAGTAGCCTCCTTTTATGAATCATTTTATAATCATGTTGAACTCCCTAAGGAGAAGTGGTTTAACTATCACCCACCTATTAAAGAAGAAATTAAAGAACCAGTACCAGTTAAAGAAGAAACTATACTTTATAATGTTGATTCAGTTGTTCCCTCTGCTTATATAGAGAAACCACATTTCCCTTCTATGATAAAGTTTCAAATGTGGTTAACAAAAGCTATGTTAGAACACCTAAACCTGATGAACAAATTAAAGTTGAACCTAGTATTGCTATGATTAAAGATCTCCTGGAAGAAGATATGGATGGGCATATTATTTACTTGTGTGAAGAAGCTGCTAGAATTGCTAAATCTAATAAAAAAGATAAACATAGACTTGTTGTTGGCATGCTTGTTATTTTAGTTAAAATAGGAGATCACTGTTATCATGGTTTATGTGACATGGGTACTAGTGTGAGTGCTATTCCTTACACTTCATATGAAGAAATCATGAAAGACATAGCACCCACAAAGATAGAAGAAATATATGTTACTATTTAACTTGCTAATAGAGACACCATACCACCAGTTGGGATTGTTAGAGATGTTGAAGTCTTGTGGGGGAAAATAAAATACCCTATTTATTTTCTTGTTCTTGGTTCCCCACAAGATGACTTTTGTCCCATTATCTTTGTTAGACCTTTCTTGAATACAGTTAGTGCTAAGATAGATTGTAAGAAACAAACTATTGGTGTTATGTTTGGTGATGAGTCTCATGATAAATCATCATGAAAAAGAATTGCCTTGTAAGGATGCATTAATTGGTCTTCCTTCTATTGTTGTGCCACCCACTGATCCTTTAGAACAATATTTGCTGGACCATGAAAATGATTTACATATGCATGAAAGAAATGAAATAGATAAGGTTTTCTTCGAACAACGTCCTCTACTTAAACACAATTTGCCTATTGAAAACTCTGGGAGGTCCTCCTCCACCTAAAGGCGATCCTGTGTTTGGATTAAAAAAATTGCCAGACACTTAGAAATATGCTTATCTTGATGAAAAGAAGATATATTGTGTTATTATTAGTGCTAAACTTTCAGAGCATGAAGAAGAAAGATTATTGAAAGTTCTAAGGAAGCACCGGGCTGCTACTGGATATACTCTTGATGATTTAAAGGGAATTAGTCCCACTCTATGTCAGCACAAAATTAATATGGAACCTGATGCTAAACCCATTGTTGATAACCAATGTTGGTTGAATCCAAAAATGAAGGAAGTGGTAAGAACAGAAATCTTAAAACTTCTAGAAGCAGGTATAATCTATCCCATAGCTAATAGTAGATGGGTAAGTCTTGTTCATTGTGTCCCGAAGAAAGGAGGTATTACTGTTGTTCCTAATGATAAGAATGAACTTATTCCACAAAGAATTGTTACAGGCTATAGAATGGTAATTGATTATAGAAAATTAAACAAAGCAACTAGAAAAGATCATTACCCCTTGCCTTTTATTGATCGAATGCTTGAAAGATTATCTAAGCACACACACTTTTGCTTCCTAGATGGATACTCTGGCTTTTCAGAAATACCTGTTTCTCAACCTGATCAAGAAAATACTACTTTTACTTGTCCCTTTGGAACTTATGCTTATAGACGTATGCCTTTTGGTTTATGCAATGCACCAGCTACCTTTCAAAGCTGCATGACTGCAATATTCTCTGAATTTTGTGAAAAGATTGTTGAGGTTTTAATTGATGACTTTTTTGTTTATGGGAATTACTTTGATGATTGTTTATGCAACCTTGACCGAGTTTTGCAGAGATGTGAACAAACAAATTTTTTCTTGAATTAGGAGAAGTGCCACTTTATGGTTAATGAAGGCATTGTCTTGGGTCATAAAATTTCTGAAAGAGGTATTGAAGTGGATCAAGCTAAGGTTGATGCAATTGAGAAAATTCCATGTCCTAAGGACATCAAAGGTATTTGTAGTTTCCTAGGTCATGCTGGTTTCTATAGGATATTTATGAAAGACTTTTCTAAAATTTCTGGGCCTCTTACTAATATTTTGCAAAAGGATATTCCATTTGTTTTTTATGATGATTGTTTAGAAGCCATTGAAACACTCAAGAAAGCCTTAATATCTGCACCTATTGTTCAACCACCTGACTGGAACTTGCCTTCTGAAATTATGTGTGATGCTTTTGAGTATGCTGTTGGTGCTATTCTAGGACAAAGTGTTGATAAAAAACTTAATGTTATTCATTATGCTAGTAAAACTCTAGACAGTGCTCAAAGAAATTATGCTACTACTGAAAAAACAATTCTTAGCAGTGGTGTTTACTTGCGATAAATTTAGATCTATATTATTGATACCAAAGTAACTATTCACACAGACCATGATGCTATTAAATATCTTATGGAAAAGAAAGATGCTAAACCTAGACTTATTCGTTGGGTTCTCTTGTTACAAGAATTTGATTTACATATCATTGATAGAAAAGGAGCTGAGAACCCCGTAGGTGATAATTTATCTAGGCTTGAAAATGTGCTTGATGACCTGCTACCTATTGATGATAGTTTTCCTGATGAGCAGTTAGCTGCAATAAATGTTTCTCACAGTACTCCTTGGTATGCTGACTATGCTAATTACATTGTTGCTAAATATTTACCACCTAGCTTCACATACCAGCAAGAGAAAAAATTCATCTATGATTTAAGACATTACTTTTGGGATGACCCACATCTTTATAAAGAAGGAGTAGATGGTATTATTAGACATTTTGTACCTAAGCATGAACAGGGGCAACTCCTACGGAAATGTCACTCCGAGGCTTATGGAGGGCATCATGCTGGAGATAGAACTACTCACAAGGTATTGCAATCTGGATTTTATTGGCCTACTCTCTTCAAGGATGCCAGTAATTTTGTCACTTCCTGTGATGAATGTCAAAGAATAGGTAATATCGGTAAGAGTCAAGAAATGCCTATGAATTATTCACTTGTTGTTGAACCATTTGATGTTTGGCGATTTGATTACATGGGACCTTTTCCTTCCTCTAATGGGTATACACATATTTTGGTTGCTGTTGACTATGTTACTAAAGGGTAGAAGCTATTCCAACTAGTAGTATTGATCACAACACCTCTATTAAAATTCTTAAGGAAGTTGTTTTCCCAAGGTTTGGAGTCCCTAGATGTTCAATGACTGATAGTGGTTCACATTTTATTCATGGTGCTTTTCGTAAGATGCTTGCTAAGTATGATGTTAACCATAGAATTGCATCACCTTCTTATCCTCAGTCTAGTGATCAAGTTGAACTTAGAAATAGAGAAATAAAATTAATTTTGCAAAAGACTGTTAATAGGCCCAGGAAGAATTGGTCTAAGAAATTAGAAGATGCACTTAGGGCTTATAGAACAGCATGTAAAAATCATATGGGTATGTCTCCTTATAAAATGGTTTATGGGAAGGCTTGTCATTTGCCTCTTAAGTTAGAACATAAAGCTTTTTGGGCAATTAAAGAACTCAACTATGATTTCAAACTTGCTGGTGAAAGAGGTTATTTTATATAAGCTCCTTAGATGAATGGAGAACCCAAGCTTATGAGAATTTAAAGTTATTCAAAGAAAAAGTTAAAATATGGCATCACAAAAGAATTCAAAAGTGTGAGTTTAAAGTTAGAGAATATGTTCTTTCGTACAACTCATGTTTTAGATTTTTTGTACGAAAGCTCCTCTAGAAATGGGAAGGCCCATACATCATCGAGGAGGTTTACTCTGAAGGTACTAACCCGAAGGTTGTCAATGGGCAACAAATAAAACATTATATCTCAGGTACGCCTATATATGTTGAAAGTAGTATTATCCAAACTTTGACACCGGAAGAGCACATAAAAGAGTCCTTCTAGAACACTCCAGAATCGTGAAAATAAAGAGGTACGTGATACGGTAAGTAAACGGACTCCGAAAAATCCGTAAAAATATTTTTTACCAGTTTTAGAATATTTTAAAATTTTGGAAATACAGAAACTTTGAGGAAGCGTCCCATAGTGGGCACAAGACACCAGCATGGTGCGTCCAGGTGGGTTGTGCCCACCTAGGACACCTTCCGTACTCCATTTTTTTTCCATATACTTGTCCTCCAAGATAAAAAAATCTATATATACTTCCCGAACTTGTTGATCATCGTATCGCAAAGTAATCCTATGTTCTCTTTTCTTGCTGTTTTTTGCCAGATATGTTGGGACATGCATCATGTCTTCTTCTTCTTCCTCCAACCACGTGGAAGAGGATGCTTAGTTGATGAAGATCGACTAGAAGAGAGAAGAGCCCGCGGGAGCTATTGGAGGAGATGAGAGCAAGGAGGTTACCATAGACCAGCCTCCCGTCTTCGAACAAGCACTGCCAGCTGACGAGGCGGAGGAAGATATCCTTAAACCTTACCTTACTCATCTTACTCCTGCTGAGATTGAAGCATTTCGCATCATTCAAATAGTTCGCATACAAAATAAGTATCTCACTCGTGAGAATATTTCGCATCAAGAGCACATCACCTACCTTAGGAGCGTCATCCGTCGCTTGGAGAATCTTCTAATCCTTACAGATAGGTTCTCTTCATCACCACCATCATCTTCTTCACCACCAAAGGAGAATTGAGTATCAGGTATGGGCACTCCCCTTGGCTTTCGCCAAGCTTGGGAGAGGTGCCCCGGTATCGTATCATCCCACTATATTTGTGGTTTTACTTATCCTAGTTCGATCATTTGCTTTTAGATGAAATAAAGTTTAGTTCAATCCTTTGTTCTTTGAGAGTTTGCTTATTGGTCTATCCTTGTAATCATGTGCAAGTTATATAATAAAGTTAGTTTGAGTTTTTGCTTTCTTTACTTTCATGTTGCAAATAAAGAAAGAAAATGAAGTAATGAAATAAATCAATGATATTATATACTAATCCTATGGTAGGTGATGGCACCACATAAGGAAAAGTATAAGTAGAAAAAATTATTAGAGATTGACAAACATAGCATTAGTCAATGATGCAACTCATGAAGGAATTAATAAGGGAAGAGAAGATTCACATATAGATATAATATACAAGAAATATTTTGTGATTGTGAGCCCTCATCAAAATATTATATGGAAAAATTGTTGACATTGGACAAGGAAGACAACTTAATGGTTTATGTTTATTTATATTCATATAGAAGTCATATTGTCATAGATCCTTTAACATGTGGTGCTTGCCCCCTATCTTTGCTAGCCCAAAATTCTGTACAAAGTAGAGATACTACTTGTGCATCCAAAAACCCTTAAACCCAAATCTTTTTCAAGTGTCCACCATACCTACCTAGGGATTGAGCAAGATCCCTCAAGTAAGTTGTCATCGGTGCAAAAAGGCAATAAAAATTGCGTCTAAAAGTGTGAGATCATTTAGTGTAAGAGAAAATTGAGCGTTTGTATGAACTTGGATGACAAAGAATAGAAGCGACAGACTGCATAATAAAGGTTGTCATCTTAAGGGGCAATGCAATGTGACGTTCTCTTGCACTAGGGGATTGAGCATACAAACAAATAAGCGCATGGCAACCTCTCCTTCCCTCTGCGAAGGGCCTATCTTTTACTTTTATACAAGGAGTCAAAGTTTTTCTCTCTATTCCTTTTATTTTTCTCCTTTGGCAAGCATCATGTGGTCAGGAAAGATCTAGGCACATATGTCCAGTTGAATATAGATGGCATGAGTTATTATTGTTGACATCACCCTTGTGGTCAGTATGTTGGGAGGCGAAACTATAAGCCCCTATCTTTCTATGTCTCCGGTTGAAACGTTTTGCTCATGGGTACGAGGTGAGTGTTAGCAATCATAGAAGACTATATGATGGTTGAGTATGTGGACTTGCCTAAAGGCTCTGACACGTGACCCTTCCTGAAAAGATGATGAATTGTAGTTGCAAACTTAACGGATAACATAGTTTGTTGGTTTCCAATAGAGTTTTTGCTTTATACTTCGATTGTGTGATGAACTATTACTTATTCACGAGAAGTATATCATATAAGTTCTATGATAAAATTCCTATGTTTAATGTTGTTGCTGTTATAATAATCAACATGATGCTTCTATGTCTGTATTTCGTTTCTATCAAGACCTCTCTCTCAAAGCATGTGGACATGTTTTTTAATTTTGGTTTTCGCTTGAGGACAAGTGAGGTCTAAGCTTGGGGGAGTTGATACGTCCAATTTTCATCATGTTTTATTACTATTATTTATAATGTTTTATCCATAATAATGTTTTTTGGAGTAATTCTAATACCTTTTCTCTCATAATTTGCAAGGAACACACCAAGAGGGAGAATTCCGGCAGTTGGAAATCTGGACCTAGAAAAGCCATGTCAGGCCACCTATTCTGCACAACTCCAAATGAGCTAAAACTTCACACAGATTTTTTTATGGATTATTTAAGAAATACTGGAGCCAATAAATACCAAAGGGGGCCACCAGGTGGGCACGACCCACCTGGGCGCACCAGGCCCCCCAGGCGCGCCCTGGTAGGTCGTGGCCTCCATGGCCCACCTCTGGTGCCCATCTTCTGGTATATAAGTCATTTTGACCTACAAAAATAAGAGGAGGACTTTTGGGATGAAGCACCGCCGCCTCGAGGCGGAACTTGGGCAGGAGCACTTTTGCCCTCTGGCGGAGCGATTCCGCCGGGGGAACATCCCTCCTGGAGGGGGAAATCATTGCCATCATCATCACCAACAACTCTCCCATCTTGGGGAGGGTAATATCCATCAACATCTTCAACAGCACCATCTCCTCTCAAAGCCTAGTTCATCTATTGTGTTCAATCTTGTTACCGGAACTATAGATTGGTGCTTGTGGGTGACTAGTAGTGTCAATTACATCTTGTAGTTGACTACTATATGGTTTATTTGGTGGAAGATTATATGTTTAGATCCATTATGCTATTTAATACTCCTATGATCATGAAAATGTTTATCATTTGTGAGTAGTTACTTTTGTTCTTGAGATCACATGAGAAATGATGTTGCAAGTAATCATGTGAACTTGATATGTGTTTGATATTTTGATAGTATGGATGTTGTTATCCCCTTAGTTGTGTCATGTGAACATCAAATACTTAACCATATTTGGGCCTAAGGGAATGCATTGTGGAGTAGCAATTAGATGGTGGGTTGCGAGAGTGACAAAATCTTAAACCCCAGTTTATGCGCTATTTCGTAAGGGACTGATTGGATCCAAAAGTTTAATGCAATGGTTAGAATTTATTTTGAATACTTTTCTCGTAGTTGCGGATGCTTGCAGGAGGGTTAATCATAATTAGAAGGTTTGTTCAAGTAAGAACAGCACCTAAGCACCGGTCAACCCACATATCAAATTATCAAAGTAGTGAACACAAATCAAACCAACATGATGAAAGTGACTAGATGAAATTCCCGTGTACCCTCAAGAACGCTTTGCTTATCATAAGGGATTGTTTTGTAATGTCCTTTTCCTCAAAAGGATTGGGCTACCTTGCTGCACTTTTATTACTACTATTGTTATTTGCTCATTACAAATTATCTTGCTATCAAACTACTTGCTACATACAATTTCAGCACTTGCAGATATTACCTTACTAAAAAACACTTGTCATTTCTTTCTGCTCCTCGTTGGGTTCGACACTCTTAATTATCGAAAAGAGCTACAATTGATCCCCTATACTTGTGGGTCATCACTTACACATTATGAAGGTACTTCAAAATGTGCAACAGCCTAGGTTTTCCCACCCTTCTTGGAAGATGGCCTCTTGTTGGACAATGTGCCATTGAAGCCAGGCTGTGTGAAGTGCTACGTGACTGAAGTAAAGCCTAGATTCAATGAATTTTCCCTGAAGAATGTCCTAGGATACTTCGACGAGAAAAGGACCTTGGGAGAAACACTGTTACATCACATCCAGTGGCCATGAAAGGAAACAGAGTTCACCGATGAGATCCCTGAAGCCCCGCCAAGAGTAACCAATGTCACCCCTCAACCGGTGACGCTCTCCTTGCCACACCAGCTCTCGCGTGCTTCCCCCAAAGAACCTAATACTCGTAATCTGACAGCTGATGCATCAACCTGTGATCAGCCACCCGTCTTTGTGGTGTACAGGCCATGTCATCCTCCGCCCCAACGCAGCCAGTGGCAAGGCCTACAACTGCTGAAGACACACCATTGGTTTAGATATCGGCCACTGAAGTAGTGGGGAGAGACCCAGTTGCAACACATGCTCAGCAGACCAACCTGGTGGAACGTCCTGCTAAGCAGTCTGATGCTTTGAAACTGCCTGCTAAGCAGTCTGTAGGTCCAGAACCGACTGCTCATCAGTCCGTCGGTCCACAGTCGCATGATCAGCATACCAATGCGTCAGCACTTCCTGCTCAGCAAACCAACGCGTTGGCACGGCCTCCTCAGCACACCAACAAGTTGGCACTGCCTGCGCAGAAACCCGACATAGCTTCAACGCATGGTCAGCAATCCGATGCCTCTGCTCCTATAGCCCAGCATTCAGTCACAGCAGCATCCCCAGCTTAGCGGTCCGGCATAGATAAACCGCCTGCTAAGTAGTCCATCGAAGTTTCACCGTTTGCTCAGCAGTCAACCTTGTAGCCAACCAGACATTCTGCCAGAAATGCTTCAAGTACCAAGAAGGAAGTGGCCAAAAAGGCTACACCCACGAGGAAGCACGGTGGGAGAGTGAAGAGGAAAGAGAATGATTGCCTATATTACTTAAAGCACTCATAGCCCTGAACCAAATTAACAGCAGCTTGTTCAAATCGGGGAGTAATGTTATTTTTGACGGCATGGATGATGCAGAAGTACACTTGTTGCTTGCTAAAAGTAATGCAGGCATACTTCAAGCACGCAATTACGTCCAAGGCCAGCCATTTCTGGTTGGCGAATACTTTGATGAGTGCAGCTCCAGTTGCCGCAAGTTACATGAATATTGGATGGATCAAATGTCAGTGGGTCATCATGGTTTGCTAGTCCACTACAACATAGATCTTTCTGACACGATGCTGGTTCCATCAATGTGAGTTTCGAGGACTTACATCTCTTCTGCAACTTCAATGAGCTCGATGCCACTCTTCTTAGATGCCTTATTTTGTAAGTACTTAACAAACTTTGATCAACTTCTCCATACAAGGCTATAAATGATAAACAACTAACTGCATTTTATTCCTCTCAGGGGATTGAACACGCAGCAAAGAAAAAGAGAGAGTGTGTATTTCATAGATCCTGAATTAGTAAATGTGATACGTCTCCAACGTATCTATAATTTTTGATTGTTCCATGCTATTATATTATCAACCTTGGATGTTTTATATACATTTATATATGATTTTTGGGACTAACCTATTAACCTAAATCCCAGTGCCAATTTTTGTTTTTTTCCTTATTTTAGAGTATCACAAAAACGGAAAACCAAACAGAATCCAATTGACCTAAAATTTCACAGAGATCATTTTTGGACCAAAAGAAGCCCACGGAGTACCGGAGGTGGGCCAGAAGAGTCCCGAGGCCACCACGAGGGTGGGGGCGCGCCCTTCCCCCCTACCTCGTGGCCACCTCGGGGACTCCCCTGACTTGTTCCCGACTCCAACACCTCATATATAACACCAAACTTCCAGAAAGAAACCTATATCGGGAGTTCCACCGCCAGAAGCCTCCGTAGCCACCGAAAACCAATCTAGACCCATTCCGGCACCCTGCCAGAGGGGGGAATCCCTCTTCGGTGGCCATCTTCATCATCCCGGCGCTCTACATGACGAGGAGGGAGTAGTTCACCCTCGGGGCTGAGGGTATGTACCAGTAGCTATGTGTTTGATCTCTCTCTCTCTCGTGTTCTTGATTCGGAACGATCTTGATGTATCGCGAACTTTGCTATTATAGTTGGATCTTATGATGTTTCTCCCCCTCCACTCTCTTGTGATGAATTGAGCTTTCCCTTTGAAGTTATCTTATCGGATTGAGTCTTTAATGATTTGAGAACAGTTGATGTATGTCTTGCATGTGCTTATCTGTGGTGACAATGGGATATCACATGATCCACTTGATGTATGTTTTGGTGATCAACTTGCGAGTTCCGTGACCTCGTGAACTTATCAATAGGGGTTGGCACACGTTTTCGTCTTGACTCTCTGGTAGAAACTTTGGGGCACTCTTTAAAGTTCTTTGTGTTGGTTGAATAGATGAATCTGAGATTGTGTGATGCATATCGTATACTTGAGGTGATATTGGAGTATCTAGGTGACATTAGGGTTTTGGTTGATTTGTGTCTTAAGGTGTTATTCTAGTACGAACTCTAGGATAGATCGAACGGAAAGAATAGCTTCGTGTTATTTTACTACAGACTCTTGAATAGATCGATCAGAAAGAATAACTTTGAGGTGGTTTCGTACCCTACAATAATCTTTTCGTTTGTTCTTCGCTATTAGTGACTTTGGAGTGACTCTTTGTTGCATTTTGAGGGATAGTTATATGATCCAACTATGTTATTATTGTTGAGAGAACTTGCACTGGTGATAGTATGAACCCTAGGCCTTGTTTCCTAGCATTGCAATACCGTTTGTGCTCACTTTTATCATTATTACCTTGCTGTTTTTATATTTTCAGATTACAAAAAACTATATCTACCATCCATATTGCACTTGTATCACCATCTCTTTGCCGAACTAGTGCACCTATACAATTTACCATTGTATTGGGTGTGTTGGGGACACAAGAGACTCTTTGTTATTTGGTTGCAGGGTTGTTTGAGAGAGACCATCTTCATCCTATGTCTCCCATGGATTGATAAACCTTAGGTCATCCACTTGAGGGAAATTTGCTATTGTCCTGCAAACCTCTGCACTTGGAGGCCCAACAACGTCTACAAGAAGAAGGTTGTGTAGTAGACATCGAAATGGCACAACAATACATGGTAAGGACCTACGGGACTAGGCCATTAACACGGTCGTCCATCTCTTCAGAAACACATCCCATGTAGAATCATTTCTCTGGCCATATCATGAACGGTAAGTCAAGTAAACAACCACGCATACAATGATTGTCTTTCAGATTTCGAAATAATTCATAAGTTCATGGCCTTCTTAATATGTAGCAATCAATGGATATTGGTATTCATTGTTCCAAACAAGAACACAGTTTACTACATCGATTCTCTCAGAGAGTCAACAAATGCTCAGGATCTGACACATCTTCAGCAATTCATGGATAGGTATTGAATTCTATGATGTTGAAATTAATTTGCATTCATATCTGGTTCAATAATTGATGTTGTCAAAATTCATCTTCATTTGCAGTGTGCTCGCATTGTGGAAAACTAAACCAAGGAACCTGTTCAAGAGGGAACTACCTCTGCAACATGAGATCGTTTCTCCGGTAACACACCGGAATCCGTTATTTTTGGAAAATTTATCCAATAGTCTGCAAATACCTTTTGTTACGCTAGTGAAATGCTCAAGCTTCTAAATATACCTCTTTCTATTTTGTCCAAAGAAAAAATAAATACATCTAACACCGGTTAGGTTGTTCCCAACAGGACAAATACATGACTAATTATGTACAAAAAATTCCAGTGTCCTCAGCAAGAAGCAGGGACCAACCTTTGTGGATACTATGTTTGCAGACACATGATATCCATCTACAAACTGCTGATAGTTGTGACGATCCTCATGAATTAGTACCAATAAGTCAATCTTAATTAATATCTTCTACTCCACTCATATGGCACATTCTGATCTTAAAATACTGGAGCTCATCTTAATACTGAGGACCCCTGAACCACTCTTGACCGGTGAATTGCTGATGGTTCAGAGATTTATCAGCGACTTCTTCCTAAATAACTATGTCAATTCCACTGGTGATAATGAAGATTTCAGCATGCGCTCTCCTGAAACATTGAGTAAGAGTTAGCCGCTAAACATATGTGCATGGATCCGTTGTTTTCAATCTGATGAGGTCTTCGTATTTCGTACACTGTGATTAATTATGTAATGCATATATGTTTGGAAAATCATTGGAATTTAGCTACCATATGTTCAATTGCAATTGTTGCGAAATCTGATGAATGTTCTTCCCGTGGACACTATTTTTCAATTGAATATTGTGGCGAATTTGCTTTTTGCATGCCGATTCAAAATGGGATATTTTTGTTTTAACCTGGAAATTGCTCAGCACACGGTTCAACTAAATGAGTTTGTGTGATCCACATCAGAAAGCATACATCAATCACAGCGGAACCGTCGGTGATACACAGCAGATCGCAAATGATTTGCAGCGCTACTACGTATGCGTAGGGTCTCCGGAACTGTTTGTGATATCGCGGTATCACACACGAGAACTTGGAGTAAACCGTGCCCAATGTAAAATACAATCCCAGTTGTAATTTTTTCAGGAAATGTGTGGGATCCCAAACGAAAAGCACATGTCACCCTTGATGCAACCGTCGGTAATACACAACAAATCACAAACGGTCTGCATCACTTGTATGTGTGCGAAGGGGCTCCTGAACCATTTTTGATAGAACATTATCGCAGATGGTAGTTGTTGGGAAATGTGTGTGATGGAGTCTTGCATGGCAGATGAGTTACACAGATAACTCGTGTGCGATGGGCCACAAATTGCACTCAGTTCTTATGTTGGCCCATGTGCTTACATACTATTCCCCAAACGGTTCATTACGACACACCATTTGGTTTCACTACATCATTAGAAACGCTTAATCACCAATCCCACACATGCAAAAGAATTTAGTGTGTGCTGCATCGCACATGATTACATTTTGGAAGACCTTTGGATCATTGCTCCATATCCCCGACGGTTTCTGGATCGTGTGGAAAGGACCCCCTATCGCCCACACTCAATAGGTGACGGTCCCAAATGCCGTCGTGGAAAGGGGTTAAAAACCGTTTGTATAGCACCGACGCGTACCAGTGTGTAGGCCGTGAATGTTCTGGGCCTTGTCGCATGTGGCTTTTTCAATTATCCTGAATATGTAAGACAATTTTTAACCGTTGCCATTGTAAATTTGCCTCAACATCGATCAGACCACCTACAGGGATGCCAAAGCGGAGTGCGCCGCAGCCGCCTCAATGGCGAGAAAAATGCATGGACGGACGCGAGCAGAGCGCGCCGCGGCCACCTCAACGGCGACCAACCACGTGGTCAACCTTCTGACATCAATAAATGTTGACCTTGTTTATCGTCACATTGCAGATTACAACGCAATAAGTAATTGCAAATCTGTTCACACCTATCAAACTAATATGTGTTCACACTTAGCATCGGGCTATAAAAACTACCCACTCAGAAATTACTTCATAGTTCCTCTCCTCATCACCCACAAAACTTGTCTTCCTGTCAAGTCATTCCACCATGACCGGTAGGAGGAGTTTCGACTGGACGTATAACCAGGCAACAAATACCAAGGCTGCGGAAGCACTAGAGAGGTCCCGCTGCGAAGTGGCTGCCGCAGCAGAGATGTTCCCGCACACCGCGGAGCCCTTGAATGAGCTCCCACGGGCACGCGAGGGCTCTCACAAGCGCACTCGCCAGGTCGGCCATCGTGATGAGCTGCCATTCCTGAAGTCCTTTGCTGGTGACGACAACATTCTCGCTCGCGTCATTAAGAAGTAGGAGCTGGTCGACAGCTTGATGAAGCTACTCGAGATCAGCGATGCCTCGGTTGACAGGGCGATCGACCTGTTCTTGCAACTGATGGGTGACAATGCGAAGCTCCTCAAGGCGCTTGCCGAGAAGGAGGAGGATGCAGCTGGCATGAAGATGCTGCATGAGCAGAGTAGTGCCGCAGGGATGACACTGACAGCGGTCGTCGAGGAACTAATTGGTGACTTGAGGAAGATTCGGATCGAGCGCGAGCAGGAGGGGGAGGAATCCGTGACTGCTTTCAAGCAAAGACGTGAGGAATTGAAGAAGGAGCTGGAGAATGTCGTCGACTGGCGATCCATCGACGAGTATAAATTGTAGCGACCCAGATCATTGTCTGTGATTTCCATCTTCTCTTGCCTCCGTGTCTTCCAGGCTTTGCTGCATGTGGCATTTTAAATGATCCGAAATATGTAAGACAATTATTATCTGCGCCATTGTAAATTTGTCGTCGTATCATCCGTTGCCATTTTATTTGTCGTCGTATTATCCACTGCCATATGTTGCAATTTGAATTAGGCCGGAATACGAGTTGAAAACACGAACAAAGAAAATGCTGCCATGGGATCACAGGCAAACACCCTCCCTCCAGGTGCTTTAATTAGACCATTAGTGGAGAAGTTGTGAGCGAGGCGGGCGGTGGCTGGTGCATGGAGGTCAAAGAGCTCGCTTCTCGGTAAAGATGGGCGGCCTTGCTGCTCACACGTGTCCCATCGAGCCTGGGAGGTGGACAGGATGCATGCGTCCCATCGAGCCTACGCGATGGACTGCTCGCACACGTCCTGTCAAGTCTGCACAACGGACTTCTCGTGCTCATCATTTCTAATCAAACAGCTGCATGCACGCCAGCGAGTATGGTTAAATTTTGACACGGTTCATATAATACAACCATTTGGGACAATAACGTGTCAGCTATTTGTTTCAAAAAGGAGTTCGTTGGCTATTAATGTGTGCACCTTGTCTCAAACTAGACGATTTTTTACCATGGCATATATGTGTCATGTCATGTAACCATGCCAAGTTTCATGTTTTTTGGGGATTTTTTTATTTACTTGGATTTAAAAACCGAGATTCCTAATGTTTCAGGATGACGAGAAGTTTGTTACTTATTCCCATTCCTTAAATCAGACTTAAACATGCACCCAATGAGACTTAAACATGCACCCAATCAGGAGCATGTGCTTGTAGTTCAAATTTGAATTATGCACTAGATTAAATGCCTAGAAAACTTAATTAATATATACAATGGCCAAACAAACCAAGTACAATTTCAAATTTCAGCATGACACTCCTGTTATTCTATGTTGCCTGTAGAAAACAAAGTTCAAGGTAAGAAGAGGCAACGATTATCGTTTCCCCCACAAGAGGGGCATGTTTCCCTACTGGAACCATGAGGGTTGCGACAGGCTCTGGTCTGTAACAGGCTTGTAATATAGCTTCGCCCAAATTGGACAATTATATGTCCATGTAGTGACACCATGCCAAGTTTCATGATTTCCTAGTGAGTTTTGGATTTATAGAGATTTAAAACCGGGAGTCGCAATGTTTGTGGCCAAGCTAGAATGGCGAGACGGTTGAATTCATTCCCATTCATTCCATGGGACCTAAACATGCACCCCAAAGACACATGTACGTTTCTTGTAGCCATTTTTTGACTATGAACGGTAGGAAAGGATCCTACTATGTAAATATATTAAAACTACAGGCTAAGTTGTACATGTTACAAATTACATGGGGGGGGGCTGCCCCTTTGGAGTAGCAGAGGTGGAGGGAGAGGCTAATAACGAGAAAAGGAAAGCTAGGTAAGGGAATTTACAAAGTCCAGCACGAGAGGCCTATGCGCCTCTTTAACTCTGTGCTGGAGGAGCTGAAAGTCCTTAGCAAATCTACCAACCCATAACTGGATAGATGGGTCCACAGCTCTAAAGTGCTTATTGTTCCTCTCCTTCCAAAGGCTCCATGGAGCAACAAGGAATTTTTCGATCAACATGAATATTGCTTGGTTGTCTTTTTTGTCATGTATAGCTTGAAAGCGGTTGGAGAATGGCTCCCAGTTAAGATCAAGGCGCGCCCAGCATTGTGCACTGAAAGTGCATGTGAAAATCATGTGGTCAAGCGTTTCTTCAATGTTGAGCGCACACAAGAGGCAATCATGGTCATCTCCGATGTTGTAGTGTCTCTGTTTTAACATGTTGCGGGTGTTGAGTATGTCATTAAAAAGGAGCCATCCAAAGATTTTAATTTTCATAGGTGCATTTATTTTTCCACAACCACGTGAAGATAGGGTGCGGATGGACGTCTCGTAAGAGGAACTTATAGTAGTCAGTGGATTTGGAAGTAGATTTTCCCCAGACATAGTGCCAAACATCTGAAGTTGCCGTCGTGTGTTGAAAGTGCATGGTGACAACCTGGAGGTCACGAACCTATGCATACGCCTAGGGTGTCAAGGATAGGTGAAAAGCCTGCCTGACCGACGTGGTGCATAAGAAATCTTTGACAGAGACATCTTCAAGGGTGGTGAAGGAAAACACATGGGGGTGGGAGTCCGTGAGGGTCTCATGCGACCATAGATCTTTCCAAAAAAGCGTAGTGGTGCCGCAGACTATATTGACTCTTGAGACGCCTCTAAACGTGGGCGTGAGTTTGAGAATATCTCTCCACCAGAAAGATTCGACCGGATCCGTAGAATGTGGGATTGAGTCAATGTAATATGTATCCCAAGTGAGGGTTACCCAAGGCACGTCCAGCTTGTTGTAGAATTTATGAAGAAATTTCAGAAGGAGGGTTCATTTTGGATATGCAAGTTTAAAACCCCAAGCCCTCCCTTGCTTTTGGGCCTACAAACCATGTCCCAGGCAGCTAGCGAATTAATTTTTTTCACCTAGATCCGTTTCTTAATCCAAAGCCAACGCCGTCTGATTTTATCCAGCATCTCAATGAGTTTGGGTGGAAATTTTAGAGTGCACATTGCGTAGATCAGCAGGGAGGTAATTGTTGAGTTCATCAAGGTCAACTTCCCTGCGTATGACATCAGGGAGAGTGTGGAAAATAGGTTGCGTTCCACAGAGCTAACCAGGGGCATGAGATCTTGAATTGTAGGGCGAGAGGTGCCGAGAGGGAGCCCGAGGTAGGTGAAGGAAGCGTGTCAATGGAGCACTCAAAAATGGCAGCCATACTGGCTGTTAGGTTGTCGTCCAAGTTTATGGGAATAAGCATGGACTTCTGGAAGTTTATCTTAAGGCCAATTGAGTCATCATAGTCCACTAGAATTCCTTTGATGACCGCAGCTTGGTGCGTACATGCAGGCATGAGGAGGAGTGTGTGATCCACGTATTGGATGATAGGATAGTCCATGTCACAAGAGCTAGGGAAAGGCAACTGGATCAAGCCACTACAGTTGTCCTTATTTATTGCGGACTGCAGTAGGTCAGCCACAAGCACGAAGATTAGTGGGGAGAGCGGATCCCCTTGCCGGACACCCCGACGGAAGTGGAATTGTCAGCCCGTCACCCCATTTAATAGAATTGAAGATCGCCCCGAGGAGAAAATGCATCTGATCCAAGAGAGCCATTTGTCATTAAATCCCATGTGCTTCATAATGTTAATCATTGGCTCATGTTCAATAGTTTCGAATGCTTTTTCAAAGTATAACTTGCGGAGGAAAATTTGCCTTTTAGAGGCCTGGCATTGGTGAATGTATTGGAACGACCAGGCCAGGCAATCTTGGATTGATCTACCTTTAATGAATCCATACTGGTTTCGGTGAACAATTTTGAGGATGACGCGTTGCAATCTATTGGCAAGGAGCTTGGTGATGAGTTTGAGGCAACAGTTAAGCAACGTGATCGGACGGTAGTCATTGATAGTTGCAGGCGATCTATTATTTCGAATGAGGGTGATGAGACCATCATTGATGCTTTGTAAATTAACTATGCCCTCATGGAATTGCTCACATAGAGAATAGAAGTCCTTTTTGATGATGGGACAAAGAGCTTTGAGGAAGAGCACACTAAATCCATTAGGACCTAGGGCTCGGTCAGCAGGCATCTCAAAAATAACCTTTTCAATTTCCTCAGTGGTAAATGGAGAGATGAGGTGATGAAGGTTCTCGGTAGGGAAGATCAAGCTGGGTAGGTCAAATTTCATGTTGGTGGGAGTGGAAGTACCCAGTCGCTCAGTATATGCCTGAAAAAGGAGGGCCTCTTTACCCGTGTGATCATCAACAAAAAGCCCATCAGCGGTCTGTAAGTTGGTGATATTGTTTTTGCGATATCTCTCTGTAGCCACGGCTTGAAAAAATTTGTTGTTCTCGTCGCCAAACTTGACCCATCAAATAGTGCACCTTTTTTTCCAATATTGCTTTTGATAGTCCAGGAGCCGCAAGAGATGTTTCTTTAATATAGTTCTGAAGTTGCCTTCAGGGATTGTCAAGGGCTTGATGTTTTCAAGTTCATCTATGTTTGCTAAGGCTTGGTTGGAGTTTTCAATGGCTATGGTGAGTCGCGAGATGGTTTTGCTCCAAGCCTTAAGGGCCTGACGAAGGGCCTTGAATTTTTTGCTTAGGACGGTGGCAGCGTTGGTGGCACGAACGGGTTTATTCCAGGCCGATGCAACCAGATCCATGAAGCCTAGGTGGAGATGCCAGTAGGACTCGAAGAGAAAGAGTTTTTCCTGAGGTATTTTTGTCTCAATGCTAACCACACAGGGGATATGATCGGAGACCAGCTTGCAAAGTGGTTTAACCAGGGTATTGGGATACATGTGAGTCTAGTTGAGTGAGGTGAAGAACCATCCTAGCTGCTCGAGGAGTGGGTCTTGCTACATGTTACTCCAAGTATAGGCTCTCCCTTTGAGTGGTAATTCAACAAGATTGTTTTTTCTGATGATATCATTGAAGGTGGCCATGTCATTAGGATCCCCCCAGGCTTGATACGATTTTCTGGACCCTGGGTATAATTAAAGTCTTCAAGGAGGAGGCAATCATCAGTTGCATGGAGGTCAAGGTCAAACAGCCAAGAAGTGTATTTGTCATGTTCTGGTCCAATATAGAGGCCATATATGTTATACAGAGTCCAAGAATCAGTCGAGAGGGTGCTGGTGAAATGAACAGCTAACACAAAATCTTCAGAAAGAATAACATCTCCAGAAAATATAGAACTGTTCCAAGTTGTGAGAATGCCACCAGAGGCTCCCCGAGAGGGAACAATAGCAAACTTATCAAAGCGCTTAGGGCAACAAGCTTAGTAAAAGCAAGATCGACAAACTTTTTTTGTTTCCTGAAGACAAAAGATCGAACATCCACTGGTAGCGATCGCATTCGACATAGCTAAAAGTTTTTTTATCAGAATTAAGCCCACGGACATTCCAGCACAACACGTTCCAATTACGCAGAAGGGGCATGGAGCAAGAGAGGGTCAGGCCGAGGAAGTAGGCTCCTCGCCAACCGGAACCACCGGCTCAGATGCATCTGCAGGGTGAGTGCATCGACATCTTCAGCAAGCAGTGCGGCCTCAGAGAACTCCTGAGGAGGACTGGCGCAACGCTGCACTCCAGTGGCCTACAGAGTTGGGATCGAAGTAGGAGGTGGAATCTCAAGTCCATGAGATGAGGAGCTCTATACCGCGGAGGGGATCGACCTTGGCATGACCTTGGAGACAGTGGTACGCGTCTCGGCGAGGGAGGGGACTCTGAACCCATCATACCTAGTAGATCTAGTGCCACGACGAACTTCAGTAGTAAGCATTTGAGGGTCCAGAAACAGCAGAAAGCACTTGGGCTGGGCCTAGATCAGAGGCCGGTTCATTCTCATGAACAGAAGAAGAGCTGGGCCCAGAGTTTGAATTGGTGGTTGGCACCAAAGAAAAACCCTCCCGTGCAACTGAATCAGTGTGTGGCAGCAGAGCAGCATGATCATCCAGCAAGATTGGAGCAGGGTGCCAAATAGAGATCTCTTGGGATTGAGCAACAATGTTGTCCATCTAGGAGATAGCAGAAAGCTCCAGCTAGTGGTCAGAAACAAGGCCCTCCAATAGAGGCTAACTTTTAGGCAAAATCTCACCTTTTTCAAGATCATCAACAAGCTTTGTGATGGTGAGAGTATTAGTAGTAACAGAGCCAGACTCAGCAATCTCCATGGCAGTAGGATTAGTAGATTCATTATCCAAGATAGTAATGGCAGGGCCTACTGTGGCATGGGCAGTGATGCAGGAGGAAAACTGGATGGACACTCTAGAAGATGCATTAGTGATTTCCAAGCAAATCAGTGCAGCAACAACCTTAGCTGAAACCGGGGTCAAACCATAGCCTGCAGTCCATGGGCCAAAAGAGGAAACAACATTCAAAATAGCCCTTGAGAGGTGAGCAGTGAAGACATTACGAGGGATAGTACCATCCAGAAGCACATTAGCCAAATTAGTGCCTTCCACACAAATACAAACTTGCATTGTTGAGGCAGATACAACAACATCAACTGAAATGTGGGATTGCCGAGGAGGTGGCACAAATAGAATAGTGCTATGTTCAGAATGAACAGAGAGCGACGAACCTATAGTGCTCATAGTTGGAGCCAACCCATGCAGAGTTCAGACTATCAGTAGTGTTATCTTCAGGTAGAATGCCATCCTGCACCAGTAACCCCTAGGCAGCCAGCCAAGCCTGGAAGTTGACCAGAGCAGCTGGCATTTGAGGAACAGGGGGTTCTGGCCAAGCATTCCATTGTGCATGATGATCATCATCTTGTTGTTCAGCATTCTAGGTAGCATTAGCATCCCCAACACCATTCTGAATCGGCCAGTTCTGGAGTTGTTGTTGGTAGAGCTGTTCCGCAGTCATTCCTTCACCAAACATTAGGTGAGGTACACCATAGGCAGGAGGTGGTTCTTCATCTGCATGCAACATCTCAGGGTCATGAGCTTTCCAATCTGCCCCTCTGAGGATGTACATAGCAACAGTCCAACAATCGCGGTCACCACCAAGCTGACGAACCACGATACTTTTAGGGATCAAGCGCATATGAATTACCTGGACTTTAATCAGCACCACTCTATGGTCAAGATTGGGATTGTTCCAAGAGACAAGCCTTCCATAGTCATCAAATGATCTCTAGAGATAGAACTCAGCTTGGTAATCATCGGGAAATCCTATGTACATGAGCCAAACTTGCGGGCCATAGGTGCTCTTCCGCATATTCGAAGAAGCATTATGACGGACAAAGGAAATCACTAGATCTTCATCATCTAACTAGAAAATGGTGTTGACGACAGTATGGAGCACAAAGGAGTTGTTGAAGGCAAACATACCAATGCCGTGTGGATGATTTAAAGCCTCCGTATTGTGCAGATCAGCTTCATGGAGTAGGCCTTCGATGGTTTCCTCGAGCACCTCGCGAAGATGCAGCAGTACGAAGTGACTCGCCTCGGCAATGGCGAGGAAACTGTTGTTGAGTGGCGGAATGGGATGGACGGCCATGTCCGACTGCACTTTCCGATCAGGTGGCTCCATAGACCAGCCGGTGGGGAGGAACGGGATGGGATTCATCGGATAGTTGGCCATGGTGGTGGTGGGGGTGGGAGCGGAGCTAGGGGATGGTAGAGTGGGGATGGCAGGAGCTTGGGAAAGGAGCTCTGCGTTTTGGAGAAGCGGAGGGGGCGGATGCGATGCGTCAGGCGCAATGTGGTGGGTTTTGGGTTTCCATTGCCACCGCTGGGCCCAACGGAACCTCCAGCAAGATTGCTCCACATGGCCATAGTGTCCACATGTCACATAGCGGATGGGCGGGTGTGGGAGGCCATTGGGTAGGTCAGAAGGGCTGGCTCATTCAATCAATTTGGAAGTAGTGATTTGATGCCGCTCAGTAGATGATTTGACTGGGCAATGAGATACTTTTGCCATAATGGACTTGCCCAAAGATTGGTGCCACAAACCGGAAGGGAAATTAAAGCATTTATGCATCGGGGAAGAGCAAATAAGGAAAATGATCCTAGCATGGCAATTAGTTTTATGGTGACCCCATTCTAGGGACTTGGCACAAAGATTGCTCCAATGTTTGGTAAGCGCCGAGATTTCATCAGCACTGTGCCCCGCTCTGGATAAATCCCTTTGATGGGAATCAGAAAGCACTTGAGGCTAATTAAGATGTACCGGGGCATACCGTAATGCCGAGGAAAGGAACTATTGTGGCGGTGTAGGATAATCAACATTAATGGGAAAATCAAATTGGCCAATCATAATTGAATGTTCAGGAGAACTTGCTCGAACCTGACAATTAATGTTGTGCTCACAATGCAACTCCTGAAAATCCATGATTGCACCACAGGGATCACGCTGATTATGTCCAATAATTTGAATATCCAAAGAACATGAAGCTTCTGCACTGTTCTTGTTCGTGAAATCCATGGAAGCAATAGGGGTTAAGCCAAATTTGTTGGGCTCTTTGGAAGAAGAATGATCAAAAGTAGCATTCTTGGCCAATAACGAAGTATTGAACCGGACAGCCATAGGGCTATGAGAAGCGATAATATCAGTAACTTCATCCGCATGCCAACTAGACTCAAAATGCTTGATCCCATTGAAATGGCCATTGAACAAATGAAAATGACAGATAAAATCTGGCGAAATGCGATCCTTGAGCCCATGAATATAGTGTCCCACTTTGTTGCCAGCCACAGAGAACCGGTAGGAATGATCATTAATGTGAGAAACCTTGAAACCACGTGGGTGACCACCAATGTAGCATTGCAAAGCAATACTGACCGATTCTTCCAACAGAGGGAAAGAAGCCTAAGAAAAGGAAACGACCAAGAAAAATTCCTTGGTGGAATGAGAGGGCGAAAAGTGAACTGTTTCACCAAAACGTCGACGCACCTCATCGGCCACCGCAAGGCCAGGCTTGAAATCCTAGTGGAGAAGGCCTTCCATGATCCAGAAGCTAGATCCATTGTAGCGATGGGAGGTGGGTGGAGGAGGGGAGCGGAGAGGAGAGAAGAGCCTCCATTTTTCGTCCCTCCAAAATTGTTGACGTTGGACCTCCATTTTTCGGCCTTCCATGATCCAGAAGCTAGATTCATTGTAGCAATGGGAGGTGGGTGGAGGCGGCGAGAGGAGAGGAGTGCATTTTGGTGCACTGGAGCATGTATTTGTAGTTCGGTTTTGAATTATGGATATTAAATGCCTCGAAAACTCAATTAGTGAATAAAAAAGGTCAAACGGACCCTGAATAATTGCAAAGTTTAGCGCTAATCTCCCATTTTTTCGTGTTGCACGTAGAAGAAAATACGAGGCTAGAAGAGGCACCGATTATCGTTTGGCACATAAGGGGACACGTTTTCCTATAGAAACCATGAGGGTTCTTGCGACAAGCTCCAGTTTATAAGAGGTTTGTAATAAAGCTTGGCCCAAATTGGAAATGTTTTTACCACAACATATATGTGCCGTGACGTGACACCATGCCACCTTTGATGACTTTCTCGTGAGTTTTGCATTTATGGGGATTAAAAAACCAAGATTCACAATGTTTGAGGACGAGCCAGGATGCCGGTACGGTTGTAATTCCTTCCCATTCGTTCCATGGGACCTAAACATGCACACAAGGACACATGTATAATTTTTCTAGCCATTTTGGTGAACTGGAGCATGCATTTGTAGTTCAGATTTGAATTATGGACATTAAATGCCTAGAAAGTTCAATTAGTGAATAAAAAAGGTCAAACGAACCCTGAATAATTTCAAAGTTCTGCGTGAATCTCCCATTGTTCCGTGTCACGTGTAGTAGAAAATACGAGGCTAGAAGAGGGAGCGATTATCGTTTGGCCCACAAGGGGACACATTTCCCTATCGAAACCACGAGGGTTCTTGTGACACGCTCCGGTTCATAAGAGGTTTGTAATAAAGCTTGGTGCAAATTGGACAATGTTTTTACCACGACATATATGTGCCATTACGTGACACCATGCCACGTTTGATAAATTTAGGATTTATGTGGATTTAAAAACTGAGAATCCAAATGTTTGAGGACGAGCCATGACGCCAGTACGGTTGTAATTCATTCCCATTCATGGCATGGGACCTAACCATGCACCCAAGGACAGATGTATAAATTTTCCAGCCATTTTGTTGAACTGGAGCATGTATTTGAAGTTCAGATTTGAATTATGGACATTAAATGCCTAGGAAACTCAATTAGTGTATAAAAGGCCAAACGAACCCTGAATAAGTTTAAATTTCAGCATGAATATCCTGCCCATAGGAGAAAATACAAGGTGAAAAGAGTAAGTGATTACGTTTCACCCACAAGCGGGACATGTTTCCCTATCAGAAGCACGAGGCTTCTTTGGGAGAAGCTCTGGTTTGTAAGAGTCTTGTAATAAAACTTGCGCCAAAATGGACAAAAAAATTCCTCAACATATATGTGCCATGTCGTGACACCACGCCAAGTTTCACGATTTTCGGGTGAGTTTTGGATTTACGGGGATTTAAAAACCGAGATTCTTCTCACGAACACTACTAGGGAAAAGCCTAGCAGTAGCATGGGTTAATTGCTTAGCAGTAGCGTGGCTCTCGTGCTACTGATACGACGCTAGAACTAACGCTTATCAGTAGCGCGGTTTAACCCGTGCTACCGCTATCTAGGGATAGTAGTAGTGTTTGTCTCCAACACGCGCTGCTGCTAATAGTTGTAGCCCTAGTACATAGAGCGCTACTGCTAAGACCTCACTGCTACTAAATTCATACCCCGCGCTACTATTATTAGTTTCTGCAAAAAAAATCTACTACATATTTTGTGCTGCCTAATTTTGTTTAGGGCTTTATACAATAATCTCTAGCATATCATACACATACAAATGTAATCATATCATATACATACAAATAGTACCATCAAATCATGTTATCATCATAATCATCATCAAACACAAAGTGGTCTCTCATCATCATCTCAAAAATAGCGATAAAAGTCTCGAATACTTGCAACTACATCGTCACCCATCTAAACAATGATATACGCGAGAAGAGGTATCACTATGATCGAAAGCGGAACTATGAGTACATGAGGCAGCGGTAATGAGTCCTCTCTCGCGCTAGCGTGAACCTCAAGTAACTAGCTTCTGCTTCTTATCTGCTTTTGAAGCCTTTATGGCTGGTGCCCAAGACCCCCCCAACTTGCACCTGACACTCAATCCACTCATCGTACACTCCCGGAACCTTCCCTTTATACACGACATAGCACTGCTTCTTCGCCATCAAGAATCTAGGTACCTATTCGAGATGCATCTTCATCAAGAGAGTGCACAGCCATATATGCAACAAAATATACTTGAGCAACACGAAAAAGAAACGGTTAGTAACTAGATGCAACATATAGTAAACATACAAATAATCAATGCAGTGTCATCGTACGCAAACTAATAAACTAGAGGTAAGCAGGTCATTGTAGCCAAACTAACAAAGTAGCATTGCGCAAGTTCGGCACGGACCGTGGACATCGCAAAGTTTCATCGCTACAGAAACTATACAAGTTCAACCGACACATGTTGTCATCATCGGCATCATAAATCACTAGATGTTCCATCCTTCCATATCATCAAGGATGGACCCTAGCTTCTTGAATGGTGTGAGGTCCTGAAGTTGCATGCCTTTGCGAGTTCGTACATAAGCTCGCGATATAGGACCGTGGTGTAACATCCCCTTCTCATCGATGACTTATTTCATGATGATCGTCGCAATGTCCCTCTGGATGCGAAAGAAGTCATCTATAAGTTTATAATCTGCTTCTCCATAAGATTCTACCCACTTGCGGATTTGATCATCATTTATGCTTGTCACACGAAGCTTTTGGTGATCCGTTCTGAACTCCATAATGATATGGAGGAGGTAGAATCCATCTTTCTTGCTTTGTTTTGGGACATGGATGCAGCAGAAGTTAGTTTTATGCGAGAGACCGAACTTCTTGTTCCTTTGTTTCCTGATCTGCAGGTGGCCATCCCTAATGCTGAAGCCTTAAAGAGCACCATCTAGAATATTCATTATGTGGGTGTAGTACTTCTTCTCGTAGTTTGTGTTAACGTCAAAAAACACGACGTGGGAGACTCGCGGGAAAAGAACGATAAGGATGGCGCGCCCGTTGCTGCGGGGAAACAAACACCTCAAATTATTCTCCATATGAGAGAGAAGGAGTGATTGAAATGTACGAAAGGATTGTTTGGCACTGACATACTTTGGATGATAAGGCAGGAGGACAATTTCCTGGTCCTTATTCTATACCATGAAGTTTTGGAGGTACTCCCTAGTAGTTTCGCGCTCAAAGTCGCGAGACTCAAGAAGGAATCATGCATGTAGTATGGATCTGCTGCACAGATTTGCGAGACTTCTTCTCTCTTCATGACGGAGCTCATATGTAGCGCAAAAGGAGCATGATTGTAAAATCGAGCCGCCTTGTCACAAACATCACGAAGATATGGTCAAACTGCAGGAAGAACACCTTTGCGGGCTGTGTGCGGACATACCACTTCCCCACAGGCACACGAGCGACGTATGTCGGATATCCTGGATCCTTCGAGCCTAGTAGGCATTTCTCAGTCGACAGCACATGGTCGCGTAGTCTCCTGAGATCCCCTGATAGTGCCTCCAGCGGTTTCGGTTATAACATCGGCTCGCCTCTGACATGGAACATGGCCGCACCTTTGATGGGTACACTCTACTCAAAATCCGCCGTCTGGCTGCTATGTGCTTTGGCTTGTTTGTAGGAAGCTGAGCCTATCTTCCCCTGTCTCTTCCTCTCCTTTTTCTTGGGCTGACCTTCCATACCCTTCCTTAACCCCTACCCAGTTGAGCCTGTGTTGAGGCAGCTTCTTCAGGCGTGTCCTATGAGGACTGCATGAAGAGAGACTTCTTATAATCCCTGCTAGGACGTTCTTGCCTGCGTAGATCATCCATATCCTCATCAGCATGCTTATAGCCCGAGTAGTCATATGGCCGACTCATCATATCTAAGTCACTGTCATAGGTGCCTGTATTGAGGAAACTCATTGCATCCTCCTCCATCTCATCATCCATTCTTTGTTCTATGGGGGAAATAACATCAGCCACTATTGGACCCCCTGCACCACGTCGTCCGCCGCTCTCACCCGGCACTACAGGCGTTGGAAATTGCGTAGGCGGGGTGCTAGTGTCCATACCTGCTTGTTGACATGAGGTTATTGATGTGCTCTCGGCCGGCTCTAGACGAAGAAGATTCTTCGGCCATAGCAGCACCCAACCCTTGCAGCTTCCAATCTGCAGTGGGGTTTCATCGTCCTCTCCCCCTAGCCGTAATAAAGGAGGAAAATCCTCGTTCCCTGATTTCACACTCGACAAGGTAACCCTGAATTTCCCACCGGGCATCGGCTGACCGTGGAACATGAGTTCCAAGGGCTTCGTTATCACCCCCTTTCCCACATCCACCTTCTAGCCTTTGATCAAGTAGAGTACGGTGCACGGGGTTTCATTGGCCTCCAAACACATGTCTGCGGCGTAAAACATCTGAAAGGCAACGAAAATGGAATATTCTAGATATATTTTGGTGCGACAAGTAATTACCATGAGGGCGTCGAGCTCAGCCAAAGACGAAGGCCCGCTGTAACACCCTGGATGTTATTTACCTTATCTGTACTCCAACTCTTGCCGTTTCCGGCCTAAGTTATTTTATTTTCCTCGGTGTCGGGTTTTTGTCTTCGTGTGTTGTTGCCTTTGTCATGCATCTCATATCATGTCATCATGTGCATTGCATTGCATACGTGTTCGTCTCATGCATCCGAGCATTTTCCACGTTGTCTGTTTTGCATTCCGGCGCTCCTATGTTCTCCGGTGGTCCTTTCTACCTCTTTTCGTGTGTGGGGGTTAAACATTTCCGGATTGGACTGAGACTTGCCATGCGGCCTTGGTTTACTACCAGTAGATCGCTTGTCAAGTTTCGTGCCATTTGGACTTCGTTTGACACTCCAACGGTTAACCGAGGGACCAAAAAGGCCTCGTTTGTGTTGCAGCCCAACACCCTTCCAATTTGGCCCAAAACCCACCTAAACCCTCTCCATCACCTAGAGCGTTCGATCACTATCGCGTGGCCGAAAACTGTGCTCAATTTGGAATCCCCTAGCTCCTCCTACCTATAAAAAGGTCTCTCCCTCAAAAATTCCGGATCCAAAACCACCCTAACCCTAAAATTTCGTCCCCTCCGCCGCCGGACGTGTCCGCTCCCGCCGGACACGCCCCACGCCGCCGCACCCGGCCAACCGGGGGCCGCCACATGGCACGCCGGCCAACTCCCGCGCCGCGGCCCGCCCGAGCCCGAGGAGGGCCCCCGCGGCCTGAAGGAGCGCCGCTGCCCGCACCCGCTTCTTCCATCCGCCCGGCGCCGCTCCATCCGCCGCGCCGCCGCCCGCCATCATCGCTGGCAACCGGCCAGCGCCCGACCCGACCAGCGTCGCCGCCCGCCACCTGCTCCGGCCGGCGAGCTCCTCGCCGCCCGCAAGCGCAGCTCCACTCCGGCGACCGCGCCCGCGTCGCCTCCTCGCCGCCTCCTCATCGCCGGCGCACCCCGGCGCACCTCGGCTTCTTCTCCGGCGACCTCGCCCAAGTCCGGCGACCTCGACGCTGCCGGTGTACAGTGCTGCTACAGTAGATCGGGCCGGATCTAGATCTGGATCTGAGAGGGTTGACTTTCATCCCCAAACCCTAATTTTTTGGCAATTTTCATCATGTCGTAACTCTTTCATTGTAGATCCGATTTGTGCGTGTAGCATATCAAAATGTTCGCCTCGACGAGTACATCATTTCATTTCATTGCATCATTTTCATTTGACCTCATCTTGATGCCTGAAATGCTGTTGGAAGAGGGCTATGTGAGGAATTTGTCAGATCTGTTTCATCAAATGGCATTTTGTCATTTTTGTCATGATTAATGTGGCCATGCTATTATCCTGAGCTCTACATGTGTTTTGTTATATGCCATGCCATCTTTACAAAGGTGCTTTCCATGTATTTTTGTGATACTTGTGGTGACTAGCACAAGCTTGCAAAGTAGCGTAATCGGAAATGCTGATTTCAGGGACTTAGAATTTCACTAAGTCCTTGTTCTGTTTTTGTTGTTATGCCATATGTTCATGTTGTTTCCTAGTGATCTGTGCCTCTTTTGGGGATGATCAGTAAGGATGTTTTGTTAACAATGTGGTGCTCTATCCATCCACTTCTTTGTTTGCATTTATGGATCACCCTAGCTTGAGTCAATCGAGCTCTACTTTTGCTATAAAGTGAATCCTGGCAGATTGTTGACATGTTTAGCGATTTTGCCGAGGATGTTGCTATCGATCTGTGCATGCTATGTTATTGTTCTTGACATGTCTAGCTTGTATGCTATGTATTATTGATGGGTGTATGCTTAGTTTGTCATGAAATGCTCTGTAGTGAGTGCATCGAGCTCGTAAACATGCCTACTCGTTAACTGATTTGCATGCTCCAGTTTTTCACTAAGTCCGAATCTGTTTATGTTTTTGCCATGTTCACATGCTTGCAATTGTATTTTCTGATCCCTTTTGGCTCAAGGTCACTAAGGGACTTTTGTTAGGTGCTTTGAGTAGCTTCATGCCATGCCTTTCTTTGCCATGTTAAGTTCTTGCAGCATGTAGTTTTCATGCTCTAAAGTGTGCTTCCTGATGTTAAATTCCAGACTTGTGTTAATTTCACTAAGTCTGAAACTTGTTGTCATTTGCACTTTTGCCATGCTTGTTTGAACCTGTTAATGGATGAATTAGCCGTAGCTCAGCGTTCATCTTTTGTCAAGCTTCATTAGTGGATCCCTGCCATGTATTTTTTTGCCATGTTTGAGTGCTATAGCATATTTATCTTGATGCATTTAGTTGGTCACTTGCTGATTATCGCAGACCGGTGCCATATTTGTTTTGCTTGCCATTTCCAAACCGTGCATCCGATTCCGGTGATCTTTATATCGATTTCAACCAAAATCACCTCACCTTTCCAGTGGAACTCTTGGATTTCCATGTTGAGGCCAGGTTCAATCATTCCTTGTCAAATCTTGCATATGCATCACATACCGCATCCCGCATAGCACCATATTTGCATCATGTTGTTTGAGCATTGCACGTGGTTGATTGTGTTCCGTTTGCTTGTTGTTCTTGTTTGGGTAGAGCCGGGAGACGAGTTCGTGAACGAGGAGCCCGTTGAGTTCGCTTACGAGTATCAAGTCAACTCTGACAACTTTGCAAGCAAGATGACCATACTCTCGAAATCACTTCTATCTTTGCTTGCTAGATGCTCGCTCTTTTGCTATGCCTATGTTACGATGCCTACCACTTGCTTATCATGCCTCCCAAATTGCCATGTCAAACCTCTAACCCACCATGTCCTAGAAAACCGTTGATTGGCTATGTTACCGCTTTGCTCAGCCCCTCTTCTAGCGTTGCTAGTTGCAGGTGAAGATTGGAGATTGTTCCTTGTTGGAACATTGCTTATTGTTGGGATATCACCATATTATCTTGTTTATATTAATGCACCTATATACTTGGTAAAGAGTGGAAGGCTCAGCCTTTTTCCTAGTGTTTTGTTCCACTCTTGCCGCCCTAGTTTCCGTCATATTGGTGTTATGTTCCCGGATTTTGCGTTCCTTACGCGGTTGGGTTATAATGGGAACCCCTTGACAGTTCGCCTTGAATAAAGATCCTCCAGCAATGCCCAACCTTGGTTTTACCATTTACCACCTAGCCTCTTTTTCCCTTGGGTTTCCGGAGCCCGAGGGTCATCTTTATTTAAACCCCCCTGGGCCAGTGCTCCTCTGAGTGTTGGTCCGACTGAGCTGCCTGCGGGGCCACCTCGGGGAAACTTGAGGGTTGGTTTTACTCGTAGCTAGTCTCATCTGAGTGTGCCCAGAGAACGAGATATGTGCAGCTCCTATCGGGATTTGTCGGCACATTCGGGCGGTGTTGCTAGACTTGTTTTACCATTATCGAGGATGTCTTGTAACCGGGATGTCGAGTCTGATCGGAATGTCTTGGGAGAAGGAATATCCTTCGTTGACCGTGAGAGCTTGTGATGGGCTAAGTTGGGAGTCCCCTGCAGGGATTTGAACTTTCGAAAGCCATGCCCGTGGTTATGGGCAGATGGGAAGTTTTTAATGTCCGGTTGTAGATAACATAAAACTTAACTTAATTAAAATGAATCAACCGCGTGTGTAACCGTGATGGTCGCTTCTCGGCGGAGTCCGGGAAGTGAACACGGTGTTGGAGTAATGCTTGACGTAGGTTGTTCTAGGATCACTTCTTCATCATAGTTGTTCGGCCGTGCTTTTGCCTTCTCTTCTCGCTCTCTTTTACGTATGTTAGCCACCATATATGCTAGTCGCTTGCTGCAGCTCCACATCATACCTTGCCTTACCTATACGCTTAAATAGTCTTGATCGCGAGGCTGTGAGATTGCTGAGTCCCCGTGACTCATAGTTTACTTCCAAAACCAGATGCAGGGACCGATGATACCGCTCCAGACGATGCGCTTGAGCTCAAGTGGGAGTTCGATGAAGACTCTCGACACTACTACCTGTCTTTCCCAGATGATTAGTAGTGGTGCCCAGTTGGGGCGATCGGGGACTTTGTCGCATGTGGGGGTTGATCTTTATTTTGGTACCGTAGTCGGACCATGAGTGTATTGGATGATTGTAATGTTATTCATGTATTTGTGTGACGTGGCGAGTGTACGCCAACTATGTACCTTTTTCCCGTTTTATCTATTTACATGGGTTGTTGTGAATATTACCTTACTTGCGACATTGCTTTCAATGCGGTTATGCCTCTAAGTCGTGCTTCGACACGTAGGAGATATAGCCGCATCGAGGGCGTTACACCCGCCTAACGCGCTAGAGACCGAGCACAAACTGCTATGAGCGGTTGCGGGTGCAGGAGCAGGCCCGGTTGTGTGAGCAGGTGATGGTGCGGTGGTGTTGTTCACCGAGTTGCTCCCGACGAAATTGGGCATGGGGAAATCATCTATCGTCTTGTTTGGATTTTCTTCGTCTAGTTGATGATAACCGGGATCAAGTTAGTAGCGAAATCATTTCTGCATGCATGTACAGCTACATTGACTGCCTGCTGTAGCAACTCATTTTTCTCCTGAGCTGCTTTTTTCGCGTTCTTAGTTGCTTTTTTCTCGAACACAAGCTTCACCTTCTCGTTGATGTCCGCCTGACTAAACTTATTTTTGTTCTTCTTGGCCTCCGAGCCCTCATTGTAAAACACCTTCCATGTGGCGCCGTCTCCAGCACCATGCACACGTCCATATTGCGGCCCCTGGCCGAAAGGGAGTCCCTTAAGTTCGTTCAAGGCTCGGTTGAGAGGGGTGTCCCACTTGGGCCTCATCGGCGTAGTAGGGCTTTTGGATGCAAGTTGGTGTTGCTTCTCCTGCAGAAGGAACGTGAACCGTTTATGAATGTGTAGTCGACTTGATCAGGAGCTAAATGTAAGGTGGTAAAAGAATAGTTACCAGTATCCTAATCAATTGCCTCGTGATCTGGACCGTGTAAAAAATATTCTTTTCCTTGTCCCACTGGTAGCGGGCCCTGAGGAAGTCACACTCCACGGGGTTGGTGAACTTCACGAAGGTGTCTGGGAGACCCGCGGCTTCACGTTCCGTGTCCTCCATATCCCATATGGGCCTTTTGCCAAGGTAGACACAACTTTCGAGGCGATGCTTCCCCATGTTCCTTTGCTGAAGGCTCTTGAATTTTGCAGCCTTAGACTTGGCTGCCTCGGTAGCGCAAATGTCCTTGAAGTTTTCAAACTCCTCTTCTGTAAGTGTCAGATTTTCCTCCAGAATCTTGGAGAGGGGTTCCTCAGCCTCAAAATCTCGTTTGACCCTCCCTTTCCAGGAGACCAAATCATTGCTGAAAATGCCCATGGCATGATTGTTAATCTTTTTCATCTTTGGATCATCCCACGGTTGTTCTATGCTATCATCTCGGTCGGGGAACTGGAATCTCTTGTGCACTTCGTCAGGAGCAACTACCTCAAATGTTCTTTACTCCATAAGTCATGGTCGTTGATGCTCGCTCATTCCCGTAGGATGCATCCTACTTGGTTCCCATAGCACTTGCGAGGTTCTTCCGGCTCTAATGGCACAAACTTGCCAGGGGCCATCTCTGTGATCACTAGTCGTCCGATGCCGATTTTGTTAGGTTTTCGTATCCTCTGCTTCTTCTTTTTGGTACAGGCATCAACGTCGGTACCTTCCCCGACGGTGTCTTCCCTATTGGTACCTTCCCCGCCTGTCTCGGCGCCACCATCGGTGCCGGCGCCATCGGTGTCGATGTCGGCGTCAGTACCATCATCGAGGCCAACCTACAAACCTTGACTGTCCTTAGCAGACAAAAAGTTGAGGTACTTTTGTTCACCCTCATAATCAATCTCGTCTGCATCTTGGTCAGAAGGCCCTGTTTCTTTGTTGTTCGACATGTTTCCTATGATTAAGTCTCCTCATTTAATTCCAAAACTATAAAAAAAATGAGAAATGACATAAAAAATATCTATGTTTGGCGGAATGTCATTTCCCAGCAAATCCCGGCACTCGATATGCCTACTTTCTAGCACAAGTCATGCCAAAATTCACGGAAATGTTTTGTCATGACCTTCGCTAAAAAAGTGGACATATCGAGTGCCTCAAATTCACCAGCATGGAAATGTATCAATATTCCGGAGAAACATAGGCCACTCGGATCATTTACCCTGCACATAATCATTATTTTCCATATATGACATGTCTAAAACATCACATGCCCAAATATGACATGTCCAAATTCCAAATATCACATGTCCAAATCACATGTCCACATATCACATGTCCAAATATCACATGTCCACATAGCACAAGACATTTTTCTTCACAATATTTGAAACTAAATTCAGCTTACCTAGATTTGAAACTAATTTTTTTTGCTTTAACTTGGGTTCATACTAATTTTGTTTTTTTAAATAGCAACAATTTCTTAAACTAAAAAATTTAAATAGCAACGGTTTCTTTAACTAATCCGTCCTAGGTTTCATACTAATTCTAATTAACTAACTAGCACTATAAAATTTAAATAACAACAATTTCTTAAACTAACTAGCACTATAATCGATTCTATTTTTTCTTTTAACTACAGTTAGAACACCTAACCCTAAATTTCTGTCCTAATTTGAAACCTAGGGTTCATACTAACTAGGGTTAATCTTGACTAGCAGATAGAGGAGCAGCGCTAGGGGGCATACAGAGGGTGCAGGGGCGAGGAGGCAGGCCTGATGAGGGCCGAGGTTGGGAGGTCGGGGGCGAGGGCGAGGTCACCGGGGTCAGGGGATCAGGGTCGAGCGTCGGGCCCGGGGCCAGGGTCGGGGCGAGGTCGCTTGGGTCGAAGGGTCGAGGGAGAGCGCCGGGACGGGGGTGAGTGCCGGGGTCGGGGGCGAGCACAGGGGCGTGGCGAGGGCAGGGCTCCGGTGGCAATGAGGTGGGAAGAGAGAGTGGGGATTTTGGGGAAGAAGAGGTGGGAAGAAGCAGAGAGTGGGGATTTGGGGGAAGAAGAGGTGGGAAAAAGCAGAGAGTGGGGATTTGGGGGGGGGTTAAGTCAAACATAGTAGAAGCGCGTTTCAGCAAAACGCGCTATAGCTAAGTTAGCTATAGCACGTTTAACCAAAAGCGCTACTGATATAATAGGTAGCTATAGCGTGTTTCTCCAGAAGGTGCCACTCTTAGTTTGACTAGCTATAGCTCTTTTTCAGAAAAGCGCTACTACTATAACCAGTATCTATAACAGTTTTCCTGTTTGTTTCTTCTACTTTCTTTTCCTTTATTTTCTCTCCCTTTTCTTTTCTTTTCTTTTCTTTTCTTTTCTCTTCTTTTCTTTTCCTTTTTTCCGAGAGCAGGAATGAAGGGAAGGTGATAGAATGTATATAACTAAGGCGATATATATTACATCATTTGACGGTTAAGTATGTATACAAAATAGGAACATATATATTACATCATTTGACCCATGCATAACAGTTATGTGTGTACACAAAATAGGAACATATATATTACATCATTTGATCCATAACGGTTCCTCGGCGTCGACGTTTTCGTTTTTGAGTAAGCTTCTTTCCCTTCTTGTTCGTTGAAGAATAATTGAGCCCCTCATTGTGACTTTTCCTTTTCCATGGAGTACGATCTTTCTTAGGTAATGTAGTTTTGATTCTTCTTTTGACGTATACTTCATTTTAATCATCATCTTCCCTGATTGGATTGCCATACTGGTCATAGTCTTCCTCGTTAGCGACTCCATCCATTCCAATGATGTTCCTTTTACCTCTCCTCACGATAACACGGTTGGGATTGCACGGGTCGGTTATGAAGAAGCATTTTGTGTAATGTGCTTAGCGTGTACTCATCGCTCATTTTTTGGATAGCGTTCACGGTAGCGCTCTTGGCGTCAGGTATAGTCATGGTAGTGAAATACCTGTTTTCTCTTTTGACATTATTACCCCATCTGACATGGAACATCATCGTGTTGTCCAGTCCATAGTAGTCAAGCTCCCAGATCTCCTCGACCCTTCCGTAAAATCTCTCAGTTGCGCCGCTATCGCTCCCGGTCATGCATTCCATCATCACCCATGAGTTCTGATCATCACTGTCCATATCTTTGGCCTCCGTGTAGAACGTGTATCCATTGATATCGTATGCCTGATAGGTGACGAGGTTGGGTGAGGGGCCATGTGCTAAGGCATATACGAGCAATCCGTCCGTACAGCCCTCTTACAGGGGATTAGTAATAATATGCTCTTTGAAGCAATGCAGGAAAGTGGAGTTGTGATCTCTAGTAACTTCGGCATCCGTCCTGCATACCCCCGGTGATGATACTTCGGTGTGATAGTTTCTTTGTGTAGTGCCAGAAAATGATCTACCTGGTCTAGGTGTTGTAGCACTACCAAGTTTGCTCTGTCAAAGTCATTGCGTCGATCTGAGTAGGCCACATGGAGTTCCCTGCAACTGTTCCTTGGTCTTATTCGGCATGTTCATTAGTGACGCAAGTGTCGATGTCAAATCCGGCAGATCTCGGGTAGGCGGTCCCGAACTGTGCGTGTAAGGTCGATGGTAACAGGAGACATGGGACATGATGCTTACCTAGGTTCGGGCCCTCTCTATGGAGGTAATACCCTACGTCCTGCTTGATTGATATTGATGAATATGAGTATTACAAGAGTTGATCTACCTCGAGATCGTAATGGCTAAACCCTAGAGGTCTAGCTTGTATGGCTATGGTAATGAGTATGACTCCTATCCGGACTAAGTCCTCTGGTTTATATAGACACCGGGAGGATCTAGGGTTACATAAGGTCGGTTACAAAGAAAGGAATCTACAAATTTGATCGCCAAGCTTGCCCTCCACGCCAAGGAGAGTCCCATCCGGACATGGGTGCAGTCTTCGGTCTTCGTATCTTCACAGCCCATCAGTCTAGCCCATGCTAACCGGCCGGACACCCGAGGACCCCTTAGTCCAGGACTCCCTTAGTAAGCAAGCTCTCAAGGACATTCTTACAGATATGCATTTGATCAAGTCAATGAGGCATGTCGAGTTTGTTCCAGTACTCCAAGTCCTAGAAAACAGACCTCGTCTTCAATACCTTCAACATCGGCTCCCATGCCTTTTTCATCGTCATTCCCGACGCGGGGCAATGTTCCCAGTTTTTCTACAACTTATTGATTTCGGCGTCACTCCTCTTACCTGGAGGTCCTCGATGCTCAGCCTCACCATTGAATAGATCTCCACGGTTTCTCCATGGGTCGTCCTTCTCAATCCATCTTCGATGCCCCATGTACACGATTTTCCCGGACCCGCCATCTTTCCTTGATGTTAGCTGCTGAGACGTCGTATCATCCATGCATCGTGATACTTCTCCAACATATCTATAATTTTTTATTGTTCCATGCTATTATATTATCAGTTTTGGATGTTTAATGGGCTTTAATATACTCTTTTATATTATTTTTGGGACTAACCTATTAACCGAAGGCCCAGTGCAAATTGTTGTTTTTTTTGCCCATTTCAATGTTTTGTAGAAAAGGAATATCAAACGGAATCCAAATGGAACGAAACCTTCGCGGGGATATTTCTTGGAACAAACGCAATCCAGGAGACTTGGAGTGGAAGTCAGAGACGCAATGAGGTGGCCACGAGGTAGTAGGCCGCACCTTCCGCCCTTGTGGGCCCCTCGTAGCTCCACTGACCTACTTCTTTCACCTATATATACTCTTATACCCTGAAAACATCCAGGGGAGGCACGAAACCACTTTTCCACCGCTGCAAGCTTCTGTACCCATGCGATCCCATCTTGGGGCCTTTTTTCGGCGATCTGCCGGACGGTGATTCGATCACGGAGGGCTTCTACATCAACACCATAGCCTCTCCGATGATGTTTGAGTAGTTTACCACAAACCTTCGGGTCCATAGTTCTTAGCTAGATGGCTTCTTCTCTCTCTTTCTTTCTCAATACAAAGTTCTCCTCGATGTTCTTGGAGATCTATTCAATGTAATACTTTTTCCGGTGTGTTTGCCGAGATCCGAAGAATTTTTGGTTTATGATCAAGATTATCTATGAAGAATATTTGATTCTTCTCTGAATTCGTTATATGCATGATTTGATATCTTTTCAAGTCTCTTCGAATTATCAGTTTAGTTTGGCCCAGTAGATTGATCTTTCTTGCCATGGGAGAAGTGCTTAGCTTTCAGTTCAATCTTGTGGTGCTCGATCCTAGTGACAGAAAGGGAACCGACACATATTGTATTGTTGCCATCGAGGATAAAAAGATGGGGTTTATATCATATTGCTTGAGTTTATCCCTCTACATCATGTCATCTTTCCTAATGCGTTACTCTGTTCTTATGAACTTAATACTCTAGATGCATGCTGGATAGTGGTCGATGTGTGGAATAATAGTAGTAGATGCAGAACCGTTTCGGTCTACTTGACACGAACGTGATGCCTATGTTCATGATCGTGCCTAGATATTCTCATAACTATGCGCTTTTCTATCAATTGCTCGACAGTAATTTGTTCACCCACCGTAATATATACTATCTTGAGAGAAGCCACTAGTGAAACCTATGGTCCCCGGGTCTACTTTACATCATATAAGTATCCAATCTATAATTCTACTTTACTATTCATTTTCCAATCTTTACTTTTCAATCTATACAACAAAAATACCAAAAATATTTATTTGTTATCTTTATCAGATCTCACTTTTGCAAGTGGCTGTGAAGGGATTGACAACCCCTTTACCGCGTTGGTTGCAAGGTTCTTGATTGTTTGTGTAGGTACTAGGCGATTTGCGTGTAGTCTGCTACTGAATTGATACCTTGGTTCTCAAAAACTGAGGGAAATACTTACGCTACTTTGTTGTATCACCCT
The DNA here is from genome assembly GCF_003073215.2 of Triticum urartu. Taxonomy (NCBI): domain Eukaryota; kingdom Viridiplantae; phylum Streptophyta; class Magnoliopsida; order Poales; family Poaceae; genus Triticum; species Triticum urartu. The sequence continues at coordinate 362,840,553 of NC_053025.1, read as the reverse complement.
TTCCTCTTCAAGGGAAAACCATCGCATGTTCAAGAGGTAGCATGAAGGATTTCCGGCGCTGTTGCCGGGGAGATCTACGCTCAAGTCAAGACATACCAAGTACCCATCAGAAACTCTTATCCCTCGCATTACATTATTTGCCATTTGCCTCTCGTTTTCCTCTCCCCCACTTCACCTTTGTCATTTTATTCGCCCTTTTCCATTCGTCGCTTTCCGCTTGCTTCTTATGTCTCCATGTGTTAGATCGTTTGTTTTTCCATCATGGCCAGTCCTTCTGTCATTGTTAGTACTCTCGATAATGAAGTTCTTAATTTTAAATAAAGGGAGGGAGAAAATCTAAAAGATGCTTGGTATAGAATTTGCAATGCTCAGAATAGATCCATTAGGAAGCAATCTACTTCCATTCTTCTTCGCAATTTTTATGTAGGCATCACTCCTCGGAACAGATATATTCTTGATACCATTACCGGAGGGAATTTCTTCGGTAGCCATACTTTTTATTCTTATAATGCTATGATAGATTTGCTTGGCCCACCACCTCTTTTGGTTAATGGAACTATTTTAACTTTGGACATGTGATGCAAAGGCTTGAAATTATCAAAAATAAAGTTTCCACTATAGAGTTGATCAAGAATTTGGATAAAAAGATACACAACCAAATTACCCAATATGGATCTAAGGTAGGAGTTACTCTGAAAAATTTGAGAGAAAAAGAACTCATAGTTAATGAAAAGATAGATCAAGATTCCACTAGAATTGATAAACTTGAGGATATTATTACCAACTTAGGGTCTGCATTTTATGCCATGAGAAACACTTCAAACCCTCATCCTACCAAAGTTGCCAAGTTTATGGATGTTCCTAAAAATAACGATGAATCTTCTAGTAAGGAGAATGCGGATCTCAAATCAATAAGTGTTCACCCCAAGTTTTTCGCTATCATTAAGGAACCTTTTTCTACAAATGAATTTCTTGATTTCTTGCCAAGGAGTTTCATCATCTATAAAAAGAAGGAAACTCCTAAGGGCTATAAGTGTTCAATTGAAGAATTCCCTACTAAGGATGACAATACCTAGATCTATTCTTGTTTTTATGCCTAGCTAGGGCGCTAAATGATAGCGCTTGCTGGGAGGCAACCTTACTTTTATTTTTGTTCCTTACTTTTTGTTCCTATTTAGTAATAAATAAATCATCTAACCTCTATTATGATTGTGTTTTTATGTTTTAATTGTTTGTGCCAAGTAAAGCCTTTAGGATCTTCTTGGGTGATTGTTATTTGATCTTGCCATAAAAATTAGAAAGTATGTGCTTACGATAATAATTTTCAATTTTTACTAGAGAGCGATAAAAGACCAATTACAACTGCAGTAGATTAATATACAAATTATATAGGTCTTCCTAATTTTTCATAATTTTTGGAGTTACAGAAGTATTCGAAACCTCCAGATTGCTACAGACTGTTCTGTTTTTGACATATTCTGTTCTTCGTGGGTTGCTTGCTTACTTTGATGAATCTATGGCTAGTATCGGGGGTATGAACCATAGAGAAGTTAGAATACAGTAAGTTTAACACCAATATAAATAGAGAATGAGTTCATTACAGTACCTTAAAGTGGTGGTATGTTTTCTTATACTAACGGAGCTCATGAGATTTTCTGTTGAGTTTTGTGTTGTGAAGTTTTCAAGTTTTTGGGTAAAGATTTGATGGATTTTGGCACAAGGATTGGCAAGAGCCTAAGCTTGGGTATGCCCAAGGCACCCAAAGGTAAAATTCAAGGACAACCAAAAGCCTAAGCTTGGGGATGCCCGAGAAGGCATCGCCTCTTTCGTCTTCGTCTATTGGTAACTTTACTTGAGGCTATATTTTTCTTCACCACATGAAATGTGTTTTTCTTGGAGCGTCTTGTATGATTTGAGTCTTTGCTTTTTAGTTTACCACAATCATCCTAGCTGTACACACCTTTTGCAGAGCCACACATGAATCAGAATTTATTTGAATACTCTATGTGCTTCACTTATATCTTTTGAGCTTGATAATTTTGCTCTAGTGCTTCCCTTATACCTTTTTAGAGCATGGCAGTGGTTTTATTTTATAGAAATTATTGATCTCTCATGATTCACTTATATTAGTTTGAGTCTTTTAGAACAGCATGGTATTTTATTTGGCTATAAAATTAGTCTTAATATGATAGGCATCTAGGATGGTATAATGAAAACTTTCATATAGAGTGCATTAAATATTATGAGAAGTTTGATACTTGATAGTTGTTTTGAGATATAAAGATGGTAATATTAGAGTTGTGCTAGTTGAGTAATTGTGGAATTGATAAATACTTGTGTTGAAGTTTGCAAGTCCCGTAGCATGCACGTATGGTAAACATTGTGTGACAAATTTGAAGCATGAGGTGTTCTTTGATTGCTTTCCTTATGAGTGGAGGTCGGGGACGAGCGATAATCTTTTCCTACCAATCTATCCCCTTAGGAGCACGCGCGTAGTGCTTGGTTTTGATGACTTGTATATTTTTGCAATAAGTATGTGAGTTCTTTATGACTAATGTTGAGGTCATGGATTATACACACTCTCACCCTTCCATCATTGCTAGCCTCTTCGGTATCGTGCATTGCCCTTTCTAACCTCAAGAGTTGGTGCAAACTTCGCTGGTGCATCCAAACCCCGTGATATGATATGCTCTATCACACATAAGCCTCCTTATATCTTCCTCAAAACAGCCACCATACCTACCTATTATGGCATTTCCATAGCCATTCCGAGATATATTGCCATGCAACTTCCCACCGTTCCGTTTATTATGACACGCTCCATCATTGTCATATTGCTTTGCATAATCATGAAGTTGACATCGTATTTGGGGCAAAGACACCTTCATAATTCTTTCATACATGTCACTCTTGATTCATTGCACATCCCGGTACACCGTCGGAGGTATTCACATAGAGTCATATTTTTTTCTAAGTATCGAGTTGTAATTCTTGAGTTGTAAATTAATAAAAGTGCGATGATTTTCATTATTAGAGCATTGTACCATATTTTTTCCTCTCTTTCGCTTCAAAGTAGCACCATGATCTTCATGATAGAGAGTCTCTTATTTTTTCACTTTCATATACCAGTGGGAATTTTTCATTATAGAACTTGGCTTGTATATTCCAATGATGGGCTTCCTGAAAGTGCCCTAGGTATTCGTGAGCTAGCAAGTTGGATGCACACCCACTTACTTTCTTTTCTTGAGCTTTCATATATTTATAGCTCTAGTGCGTCCGTTGCCTGGCAGTCCCTACACCTTGCATTGACATCAATTGAAGGGCATCTCCATAGCCCGTGGATTAGCCGCGTCAATGTGAGACTTTCTCCTTTGTTGTCTTCTCACACAACCTGCATCATCATATTCTATTCCACCCATAGTGCTATGTCCATGGCTCGCGCTCATATATTGCATGAAAGTTGAAACAATTGCTTGGCTTGTCATCGTGGTTGTGCATGATGGGAGCATTTTGCGTGACAAAAATGAAGCATGGCCAAACTATATGATTTTGTAGGGATAAGCTTTCTTTGGCTATGTTATTTTGATAAGAAATAATTGCTTGGTTAGCATGCTTGAAGTATTATTATTTTTATATCAATATTGAAAAAAATTCTAGAATCTTTTGGATCTAAACAGTCATGCCGCAATAAACAGAACTACATTGAAAATTATGTTAGGTAGCATTCCACATCAAAAATTCTATTTTTATCATTTTCCTACTCGAGGATGAGCAGTAATTAAGCTTGGGGATGCTGATACGTCTTCAATGTATTTATAATTTTTGATTGTTTCATGCTATTATATTATCTGTTTTGGATGTTTAATGGGCTTTAATATACTCTTTTATATTATTTTTGGGACTAACCTATTAACCAAAGGCCCAATGCAAATTGCTATTTTTTTGGGATTAACACAATCCATTATACTTGGAGTGGAAGTCAGAGACGCAACGTGGCGTCCACGAGGCAGGAGGGCGTGCCCCCACCCTCGTGGTCCCCTCGTAGCTCCACCGACCTACTTCTTTCGCCTATATATACTCTTATACCCTGAAAACATCCGGGGGGCCACGAAACCACTTTTCTACCACCGCAACCTTTTTTACCCGTGATATCCCATCTTGGGGCCTTTTCTGGTGATCTGCCAGAGGGGGATTCGATCACGGAGGGCTTCTAGATGATGTGTGAGTAGTTTACCACAGACCTTCGGGTCCATAGTTATTAGCTAGATGGCTTCTCTCTCTCTCTTTGGTTCTCAATACAAAGTTCTCCTCGATGTTCTTGGAGATCTATTCGCTGTAATACTTTTTGTGGTGTGTTTTCCGAGAACCGAGGAATTGTGGGTTTATGATCAAGATTATCTATGAACAATATTTGATTCTTCTCTAAATTCTTATATGCATGATTTGATATCTTTGCAAATATCTTCGAATTATTGGTCTAGTTTGGCCCACTAGATTGATCTTTATTGCCATGGGAGAAGTGTTTAGTTTTGGGTTCAATCTTGCGGTGCTCATTGGCAGTGACAGAAAGAGAACCTACACATATTGTATTGTTTTCATCGGGGATAAAAAGATGGGGTTTATATCATATTGCTTGAGTTTATCCCTCTACATCATGTCATCTTGCCTAATGCATTACTCTATTCTTATGAACTTAATACTCTAGATGCATGCTGGATAGCGGTCGATGTGTGGAGTAATAGTAGTAGATGCAGAATCATTTCGGTCTACTTGACACGGACATGATGCCCATGTTCATGATCATGCCTAGATATTCTCATAACTATGCGATTTCCTATCAATTGCTCGACAGTAATTTCTCCACCCACCGTAATAGATACTATCTTGAGAGTAGCCACTGGTGAAACCTATGGTCCCCGGGTCTACTTTACATCATATAAGTTTGCGATCTATAATTCTAGTTTACTATTTATTTTGCAATCTGTACTTTTCAATCTATACAACAAAAATACCAAAAATATTTATCTTATTATCTTTATCAGATCTCACTTTTGCAAGTGGCCGTGAAGGGATTGACAACCCCTTTATCATGTTGGTTGCAAGGTTCTTGATTGTTTGTGCAGGTACTAGGAGATTTGCGTGTAGTCTCCTACTAGATTGATACCTTGGTTCTCAAAAACTGAGGGAAATACTTACTCTTCTTTGCTGCATCACCCTTTCCACTTAAAGGGAAAACGAACACATGCTCAAGAGGTAGCACACCGCGTGCATCCGCAATATCCATGGCACACCTGGCCTGCGACATATCCATAACAAAGATAGTCGTGCACTGTCGCGATCAGCGCGAGTCTCATATAGAAATACTCACCTTTGCTGGCGTCCCATGTCTTGGCCGGTGTTTTCCATAACGTGTGTAACTCCTCTTGAAGTAGCCCTAGACACAGATTAGTGTTATTTCCCAATTGTTTTGGCCCTTGAATCAACATGCTCATGTGTATGTACTTCGACTTCATGCACAACTAGGGGGAGGTTGTACATCCCTACAAACACAGGCCATGTGCTATGGTTTCTGTTCTGGTTGCCAAACGGATTCATGCCATCGGTACGCGCGCCAAGCACGATGTTCCTTGCATCACATTCGGAATACCGTTATTCGCCGTTGAACGCTCTCCACTGGCTTCCATCCTGGACGTGTCTCAGCTTGGGATCATCTCCATCGTCGGGCTTCTTCCTCTCCACGTGCCAGCGCATGAGGTTTGCTTCCTTGGGATCTACAAAATATCGCATGAGACGGGGAGTGATAGGTAAGTACCATACACCTTTCTGGTGAGATTTCGTCCTGACCTTCTTATATCCAGAAGCATTGCACACCGGACAGCTTGTTTTTTCTGCATGCTCCTTCCGATAAATTATGCAATCATTGATGCATGCATGGTATCTAATGTGCGGCAGATCAAGAGGGCACACGATCTTCTTGGCCTCATCCAAACTAGTAGGACATATATTCCCCGTGGGAAGAACATCCTTTAGGTACTTGAGAAGCTCATCGAGGCTAGTGCTGTAACATTTGTTTTTACCCTTCATCTTCAGGAGTTGGAGCGTGAAACTCAAGCGGGTCACCTCAGGATTGCAACCATGATACAACGGAGTGTTCGAGTATACCACCAATTGCTACAGCTTGGCCTCCTCTCTATAAGAAGCCCTCTTAGTACTCGTCTCCTTGCGAAGCAGTGCCTGAACATGAGGGTCTCACACGATTGAACTGAGTACCGACGAACTCTGCAGCGTGGAGTCCATGTTTTCTCCGCTGCCATGTTGGGCCCCTTCTCCGCCGCCATGTCTGCCCTCTTACCCGCCGCCATTATCGATCATCCCTTCATCTCGCCCCGTGTCGTCTTTGCCTTCCCCGTTGGCGTCCTCAACATCATCATCGTCATCTTCAATTATCCACCGAGTATGGACATCCATGAAACCAGTCATGAGCAGGTGCGCTTCAACACGACCCTCGTCATGGGTTGAGCCAAACTCGTCCTTTGCATCTTCGACACGGACATAAAACCTCTATCAGGTTATTTTCTTTCATGTCCTGCACCGCCAACCGCAACCACCTGTCCACCATCGTTCCACTGACCATCATGAATGCCTCCACGGTAATAATAAGCAAATTTATTATGAAAATGCATGCATGCATCAAATTCATACAAAAATTCGGCATGACCTTCCCTAAAAATAGGACATGTAGAGTTTGCCAGGAATTCGCTGAAACGGAAATAAATGGACATTTCGGCAAAACATAGGCAACTCACAAGCACAATTCGGCGTCAACTCATGCCACACACACAATTTCCATAATATCTCCCAATTATGTCGTATCGCACACACATACAAATATTTCCATTCTTGCAAAAGCATAATTTTTTAATCGCCTATCTCGAGATCGAGCACGGTGAGATGATGATGTAGCTAGGGAGATCAAAAGTGAACAAAGCTCTTCTTGACAAGGCTAGATCTAGTTAGGGGATACATAGATCACTTCACTAAATGCTACATCTACCTAGCTAGCTAGTTTGGGAGGAGACAACTTCAGCTATTGGAGGGGGAAGGAAAAAGAGTAAGGAGATGCATTAATGGAGGTGGTGTAGTTAGCTAGGAGTAATAAAGAGAGAGAATGGTAGGGAGAAGAAGGACAGTAATGGCGGGAGAAGTAGTGAGGAAGAAGCAAAGTGAGGGTGAGAGGAGGTGGGAGCTAGGGGAAAGTGCGGAAGGGGGAGGAAAATGGTGGTATGGTGCGGCTTAGCAGTAGCGCTGGGCGTAAAACGCGCTACAGCTAATAAGATAGCAGTAGCATGCTTCTAGCACATGCACTCTACTAAGCGGGGCCCGCCACATGTCCTGCAAAAAAAACCATGCTACTACTATTACTTTAGCAGTAGCGTGGTTATCGCGGGCGCGCTACTAATAAACCTAGGGTGGTGGGAACAGTCTGTTAATTTTAGTAGCAGCGTGGTTCTACCGAGCCGCGCTACTGCAAGGTCGTTAGTACTAGCGCCTGTTTGGGGCCCGTGCTACTGCTAATTAGCAGTAGCGCCTCTTCCTGACCTGCACCGCTGCTATGATTCTGTGCATAAGGTTTTCCCTAGTAGTGGAAATGTTTTCGAATAGCACACAGTTCACTCACGAAAGACGTGTTCCCCTCCCCTGCTACGCGTGCGATCTGAGTCGTGCGTTTATATTGACCAGAAATCAAACCCCACGGGTCGTACGTTTGCACCGTTGGATGCTCCTAGATCGAACGACAACCCTCAGCCCTTTCCACAGCACATGCAATACATGGGTAAGCACTATGCGCATGTGTCGTGCTAGCTCACACTTCCTTATATACTACATTTTCTAAACAAGCTATTGTTTCCCGCCACTTCTCTCATCGGTTTCCCGCCTCTTATCCCATCATTTTCACGCTACTAGTGTCAGTTCTTATTGCAGGCTAGTGGCGACACACTAGCCAGGTAAATATCGCACACAGTTTCTAAAAGCACAAATGTGTGTGATAGGAGGGATTAGGTCCCACAAGGTGACCAGCAAGAAACGCCTTAATGGTTCAAGCAAGGAGGTGTGATATTGTAGCCACAAGGGAGACATGACCTAAGGACCCACAAGGTGGCCACAAGGTGACCAACATGAAACTCCTTAGGTCCCACAAGGTGGCCACAAGGTGACCAGCAATTCCTATAAGCAAGGGGTGGCTTCCCATCCCCTAGCCTAGTCGAATAGAACGCAAAATTTAAGCGTGCTCGGGCTGGAGTAGTTCAAGGATGGGTGATCCGGTGGGAAGTTGCATATCTCAAGCTTCATTTAAATGCCATGACAAGGTCATTATAGGGATAAATATCTCTATAGTGACCTATCATGGCAATTATATAAACCTTGGGATCCTTGTTTTGCTAATTTGTAGACTAAGTTTTTATTTGTTATTTTTTCCTCTAAAAATTTAAAGAATGATTGACTTGACCTATCATGGCGATTATATAAACCTTTTTCAGGTCGCGTGCATGGTATAGGTGGCAAGGTGTTCTTATTGAGCATGTCTCCCTTGTGCGGCTTATAGACGCTGCACATATCTATGGGCTCCCCGAGGTATATATTATCCTTTACCGACAATGAGGGGGGCCCATAGAATCTATCCCTTTGACCCAACAATGAGAAGGGACTGACCATGATGGTTTCCTATTGATACTAGTAAGGTACACGTGCATTGAACGCATGAGATTTGGTAACCAAATTATGAAATACCACACTATAGCATGTAAGCTTTGAGTCATGTGCATGATGTAGATGTTTGTTTAATTCTTATAGTTCATCTCATTCAAAATCGATTAGTTTTATAAAAAATCTATTTTAAGATTCATGGAATTGTGCATTGTAAAACATAAAGTAAAAACTAGTGACAATTCATTTAGAAAAAGTTTGGGCAATTAAGATATGTAAGATTCTAGAACAAAAGGAGAAGTGTTTGTGTTTTGAGGTTTGTGCATTATTCTTAAGTTCAACCATGGAGTCTTCTAGATTGTACATGTGGCAGAATCTGGTGGAATGTAGATGATATCCAACGGCTAGTAGTGCTCGGATTTGCCATCTCTATACCGTCGGATTGGCTTCATCCAACGACCAACTTTGAAAATTATTTGCACACTATATAGGGGTATAGATGTGTGCCATGCTAGACCAAATAAAGTTTGAGCGCATGCGTGGGACGACCCCCCCACCCGCCCCCTGCTGGGATACCGACATCATACGTATTGAACGAGGCTTGGAGTTGGATACGGTATTCGGTTTGAAATGTAGTTCGTCCTCCATCGAAGTTGTGCATTCGGGATTTAAACACATCACACACCATCGCACTGATACATATTTTCGGGTTGCATGCAGTGTATATGGGGTCTTCTGATCGACTACGTCTCCCTTGTGCAGTTTTTTGTGAAGACGCGCATATGTGTGGGCTCCCCGAGTGTATATATATCATCCCTTTGACCGACAGCGAGGGGTATGTGTTGGCCATGAATGGATTCCTCCTATTTCATGTTAGGGCTGGTCACTGTCACATGTCAGTCAACCAAAGCTCGAGCTTATGCATTGTCAGGATTCCCTTCCACATGCTCAGATTGCTGGGTTCGACCTACATTGTACCCTGCATGTATCTCGTCCTTAACTACCTTGCCTTCATGGTTGTTGTCTATATTGAGAGGTAGGCACAACATCTAAATTATACATTATTCTATATTGAAAACACACATCACTCTTCCCATCATACATCATTTTGGGCTGCATGCAAGAGGTGCCGGTTTTGTGGTCCCTCTCATGTGATTTTTATGATTGCTCATTTATTAGCCTAAGCGGTTTATCGAGAACACAACAGTTGTCATTTGACAAAATGATAGACTCATTGGTCCTCTTATGGTAGGAATGGCGACATACATGTATGACCAAAGTATTATTATATGAATCTGCCCCGCTGACATGAAGTGGGAGGTGGTGGGCTAAGAATCCTAGCTAGCTACGACATTATGTCATTATAGATATATCCAATGGTGCTTTCGGGTTTGCGAAGCAGGTGCCACCAAAGTTATGCATTGTGTATTTAAAGTTTTAAACATCACACCAAATATTCCTACATATATTTGGATACTTCCAGGTGGTTGTTGACTTTTGGCATCTCTCATGGATCTTCGATGATGCACCCAACCGTGGGCCCGCACGGTCAAAGTTGTAGATTGGAATTTTGAACATCACATACCAACCTTTTCACACATATATATTTGGGCCACATGCTGGTGTGGTTGTTTTCTGACCCTCTAACGCTTTTTTTGCTGCAAAGACTCTGATGACACTCAACGGACATGTAACATCCCAAATTTTCAATTTGAATGTTATACATTAGATCATAATGCATAGCATATTTTCTTGCATTTGGTCGATCCTAGAAATCACGGCACTCAAAGGACCCTCGGAGAGAGTTGGAAGATTTCGTTATTTTCATTTGAGTTTTCTCAATTTTTGAAAAAGAGGATCATTTGATTTATTTTATTTCATCTCAATTATTTTTTTCCCAATTATCAAAATATGAGAGAGGGAATAATATGACTTTTCCCAAATTTAGGAAAATGAAGATTTAATGAATAAGTCAAATTTTTGGTTTTGTCGGAGTTTATTCGCATTTTATTTGGATAAGAGAAAAATGGCATTTTCAAAAAATTGCATTCTAGGTCCGGAGTAAAGTTCATTTTGTTCGAATCATTTTTAGGAGTCGGGGAAAATTACTTTAGTAATTTTGGAGTTCGTTTAGTTTAGTTTTCTTTTGTTTTTCTGCGCGCGAATCCAGTTAAAAAAAAGGACCAAGGCCAGCCGGGCCAAAGGCCCAGCCAGCCGGCGGCCTCCCCAGCCAGCGCGCGTGCCAGGCGCAGCGCCAGGCCGCCGCCTCCCTCGCTCTAGGCCGAGTCCCAGAGGGACTCTAGGCCGGTTAGCCCCCCCTTTCCTTGTTTTGTTTTCCCCCTTTTGCTTGCCCCTACCCCAAGTAATCCCCCCACCTATATAAATACACCCCAAACCCCCCCCTCTCCTCACATCAATCCCAAGCCCCTCTCCTCCTTAGCCGCGCCCCACCCCGCGCCCCTCACCCGCCGCCGCCGCCCTATAGCCGCCGTCGCCGCCGTTCGCCGGAGCCTCGCCCGAGGTTGTCCCGCGCGCGTCTCTTTTTCTCCCCTCGGTTCAGTTTTTCTTCTAAACCGTTCCGGTTCTTTCTTAACGTTCCGGTTTTCTTTCGTTCTTTGTTCGGTTTCTTTCTGAAAACCCTAGATCGGTTTTCGTTCTTCTTTCGGACCGTTCGTCTCAACGAACGTGATCACCGATTATTCCCGGTTAACGACGCCCGTTCGTTTAACCGTTCGTCTCTTTCTTTTCGTCGGATTTATTCCGCGATCGCGAATCTCAGATCCGATCTTCGTTCTAGTCTTTCTTCTCGTTCGTTAATCGGAAGGTGAATTCAGCGCCTGAGTTTCGTTTCGAAACCGCGTTCTGACTAATCACTTGAAAACAAGTTTTTGCTTAAAAATTTTGACCTAGTTTCAACTTGCTAGAACCGAGTTGTTTCTTCCGTTTTCCGCCGTTTTTCCGTTCTTTGTTCGGTTCGTTCTTTCTTTGACAACCGGAGTTCTTAAGTTGAAACTTTCTGGTTCGTTCTCTGTTCGAGTTTTACTGTGCATTAGATGAGTACTTATTGTGTGCTTTTTTTTGTCTGCGATAGATCACCCGGAATTGCGCCGCTTGTACTTCGAAACCCTAGGTCTCGCGGATCATCAGCAAGGCAAGTAACACTTTGATCAATACCTTTTCTACAAACCCATGTTTTATTGCATTAGGATCAATCCTCTCACATTGCATGATTAGGATCCTAATTAAACTGTGGGATGGGAGTAGATGAGTAAGTACCCTATACCTGTTTATTAAACCTTTGGGAGTTACTTCTACGTTTGCTTATTATGCCATGCTATGCTAGTAGACGTGGATTGGGTGAGTGATATCCATGACAGATGTGAGTTGATAATTTTAATGGTTTATCTAAGGTGGCAACTTAAACACACATCTGGGTGGATTGAGGCACCTGATGTCTATCAGGACTTGCCTGTTTTTTTGGACCGCCACCAGGCTCAAAGGGATCATAAGATCTTTCATGCTAGAAACTTCCGTGTGCAGCCACATGCTACTATGGGCTCTGGCATAGTTGACTAAGTTGTGCGAACTCTTACGGGGTGGACTAGCAGATGTAGGGGTTGTAGGTGGTACGGTCTACCCACATGTAAGGTGCTAGCGCTTCTGAAAGACTATGTCTCGGTCATCCGTCTTGTAGTGCGAGAAACCAAACGGAGGCGATCGAGTCTTGTGGGGAAAAGTGCGCAAACCTCTGCAGAGTGTACAAACTAATCATGATTAGCCGTGTCCCCGGTTATGGACAACTTGAGTATCTAGTACTTGAATATCATGTGAATCTCAACATGTTACTTCTAATTAATGTTGTTGGGTTTTAATTGTTCACTTAATTGGGATCGGAATGCTGTCAACCATTCTCGATGTTTAACAACTACCATGATAGTTAAATAAATTTATTCCTTTGCAGTAGGGAAAAACTGGCTTTACGCAAAACTGTAACCATAGAGCTTTCCACCAGGCCATATATGCATATAGTATAGCTGTTGCATTCCATTACTCTCTATGTGTTACATTGCCAGCATATTCCATGTGCTGACCCGTTTTCGGGCTGCAACTTCTCATGTTGCAGACTTTTCAGACGACGAGTAAGGTGTTTTTAGGTCGTGGTTCTATACTCAGTGATGCCGTTGGAGTTGATGGACCCATTTATCTTCCAAGTCTTCCGCTGTTATCGACACTAGATGGCCTTAAGCCATATTTATTGTAATAAGTTCTCTTTTGAGACAACGATGTAATAAGTGTGTGATTGCCACTCTGCTATAAATCCTTCGATGTACTGTGTGGTGTCAGCATTACTGATCCAGGGATGACACCGGAGCACAAAGCACTTGATTCATTCGGGTCGGGTCGCTACAGAGAATGGTATCAGAGCACACGCTGACTGTAGGACACGACCACTAAGTTAAAGCCATAGATCACCATTCTCTTCTCATTTTCTAACTCCTCATCTTTTCTACTCTTTTAGGATGACGAACGCGAAGATTAAGTACGCTCAACCGGATGAAGGCACACCATTTGGATTTCACCTGAAGGAAGTCACCAAGTACCTGAACATTGGACTACCAAGCTTCACCGGGACCTTCAATGCCACTCTGCCTGAAGAGGAGCGCTGGAAGATTCAAGCTCACGTTCCGGGAAGGACATTCGCGCCAATCATGAAGCCTATAGATAGTGTTTTCAATGCACCAACCCGAAGTCTGGGAAAGAGCATGGCAGCTCATATCACCATAGGACGCATTGGAGAAGTTTATCAACAAGACCTCAAGGACACTATCTACCAGATTTGAGGACGCTGAGATGAACAATGGGAGTTAGTCAGCACCAAGAAGGATAGATCCATTGCATCTTTCATCCAGGAGTTAAACCAGCACATTCGATGCCATGAGAACCAGATGTGCAATGATATGGTAGAGTTGAAGAATGCAAAGGCAAGGGTCATCGAGCTAGAAGGAGAACTGAAGTCTACACGCAAGGACTACATGGACGAGATCGTAGCTCTAGCAAGACACAATGGCGATCTTAAGAAGGAGATTGAAGAACTCAAGAGGAAGTTAGCATCCAAAGAGGAAGACGAGTACGTCGCATGTCCGGACAACTACATCATCATCGACGACACCGATTCGGATCCAAGTGAACCCGACTTTGAAGACGAAGCTGGAGCAGATATCATGGAGTCTTCCACCGGTTCAAATTTCTAGATGACCACCAGATAGTAGTAGTATTCCCCCATGTAAACACAATAGTTCGAGCACTTCTGCGATAGTTAGACCGTTTGTAAGCCCTTGTTTGATTTGAATGAAGTGATTTTGTGTGCATTTGCTCATGTGCATTGGGGTAGTGTTTTCCCTTTAGATCTCACTCTATTCTTAATTCTCGTCTTTTCTAAACCCTCAGATGCCTCCGAGACGTGACAATGGATTCCCACCGGAGCTCACACAGTTGATCCAGCAACAGAATCAATTGATGCAGATGTTAGTCCAGAACCAGCAAAACAACAACAACCCACCACCACCACCACCTGTTGACCACTTAGCCCGTTTCCTTAGGCTGAATCCGCCGGTGTTTTCCAGTAGCACCGAGCCAATAGTAGCAGACGATTGGCTCCGCAAGATAGGAAGGGAGTTGACCACTGCAGGATGCACGTATGGTGAGAAAGTGAAGTTTGCCGCTCACCAGCTTGACGGACCCGCGGCAGCATGGTGGGAGAATTTCACAGCCACTTACCCAGTTGACACTGTCACATGGGATCAGTTTCAGCAAGCTTTCCGCACTGCCCATGTTTCAGCAGGAGCTATGGCCCTGAAGAAGCATGAGTTTCGCAACTTACGCCAAGGAGGAAGGACAGTTGGCCAGTACGTTGACGATTTCAGCAAGTTAGCACGTTATGCCCCAGATGACGTTGCTACGGATGCAGCTAAGCAGGAGAAGTTTCTAGAAGGACTGAATGATGAACTAAGCATGCAGTTGATGGTAGCAAGTTTCAACAACTACCAGGAGTTGGTAGATCATGCCATCATGATTGAAGGGAAGCAACAGCAGATTGAGAACCGTAAGAGGAAGTATGGACAGGGGAAGTATAACTCTGGAGCCCAGCAGAAGCCTTGTTTTGCCCCTAAACCGGGATTTCAGTTTCAGCACACCCATGGAGGAGGTAGCTCGCACAACCATAATGGCCACAAGAATGGTAATGGGAATGGAGGAAGCAACGGCCAGAACCGAACCACCCCATCGACCCCAACCAAGAGAGATACGAGTCAAGTCACCTGTTTCAAGTGTTCCAAGACCGGACATTATGCCAATGAATGTCCCAAAGGCCAAAATGGAAATGGCAATGGAAGCTCTGGGAAGAAGCCGAACCCTTTCAATAGGGGACAGGTGAACCACGTTAATGTGGAGGAGGTTGAAGATCAGCCTGATGCAGTAATTGGTAAGTTTTTGGTTAAGACATTTACCGCACTCGTTCTTTTTGATACTGGTGCATCGCATTCATACATATCAAGGGGATTTGTGGAAAAGTATAGCCTGCCCACTAGGATTCTTAAAACACCTATGCTAGTAAGCTCGCCAGGAGCAGAGTACATGGCCAGACAAGGATGTTTCCAAGTGCCATTAAGTATAGGAAGGCATGTTTTCCCAACGGATTTAATTATTCTGGAGTCCCAAGGTCTGGATGTGATTCTTGGTATGGATTGGCTGTCGATGTATGGAGGAAACATCGATTGTGCTAGTAAGACAATTTTGCTTACCACACCAGAAGGAGGAAGGATCAAGTATGTATCCCGGCATGTGCCAAACAGGACACAAGTGAACTGCTTAACAGGAGTTGTGCAAGAGGAAGTACCAGTGGTGAAGGATTTTCCTGATGTATTTCCTGAGGAATTACCAGGCACGCCGCCGGATAGAGACATTGAGTTTTTGATTGAGTTATTGCCAGGTACAGGCCCAATATCGAAGCGACCGTACCGGATACCAGCAAAGGATTTGGTGGAAATTAAGAATCAGATTAAGGAGTTATTGGATAAAGGTTACATTCTCCCAAGTTCTTCGCCTTGGGGATCACCCGTACTTCTAGTGGAAAAGAAGGATGGATCATTAAGGATGGTTGTAGATTATCGGGGATTGAATGAAGTAACCATCAAGAACAAGTACCCACTGCCAATGATCAACGATCTGTTTGATCGGTTGCAAGGAGCTAAAGTGTTTTCCAAGATCGATTTGCGATCAGGGTACCATCAATTGAAGATTCGAGAGCAGGACATACCTAAGACAGCATTCACCACAAGATATGGACTGTATGAGTATACCGTGATGTCATTTGGATTAACTAACGCACCTGCCTATTTTATGAACCTGATGAACAAAGTGTTTATGGAGTTTTTGGATAAGTTCGTCGTAGTGTTCATTGATGACATCCTGGTTTATTCAAAGAATGAAGAGGAGCATAAGGAACATTTGCGTTTGGTTTTGGAGAAACTAAGGGAACATCAATTATATGCCAAATTCAGCAAATGCGAGTTTTGGTTAAAGGAAGTTGGATTCCTCGGACACGTTATATCTAGAGAGGGTATAGCAGTTGACCCCACAAAGGTTGAGACCGTAACCGAATGGGAAGCACCAACAACAGTTGGAGAGATCCGGAGTTTTCTTGGACTCGAAGGATACTACCGGAGGTTTATTAAGAATTTCTCAAAGACTGCAAAGCCTATGACGGAGTTGTTGAAGAAGGATACTAAGTTCAAATGGACTGAGGAGTGTGAGGCTAGTTTCCAGGAGTTGAAGAAACGTTTGGTCACCTCACCAGTATTGATTTTGCCAGATCAAACCAAGGATTATGAGGTGTATTGCGACGCTTCACGTCGAGGACTTGGAGCAGTGCTTATGCAGGAAGGGAGAGTTGTTTCGTATGCTTCACGACAACTGAAGCCTCATGAGTTGAATTATGCCACGCATGATTTGGAGTTAGCAGCCGTAGTGCATGCATTGAAAACGTGGAGACATTTCCTCATTGGAAATCATTGTGAGGTGTACACGGATCACAAGAGTTTGAAGTACATTTTCACGCAAAAGGAGTTGAACCTCCGACAAAGGAGATGGTTGGAGCTCATCAAGGATTATGATATGAAATTGCATTACCATCCCGGAAAAGCTAATGTAGTAGCTGACGCATTGAGCCATAAGATCCATGTCAATACTCTAATGACGGGGAAAATACCTAAGGAGTTAGCAAAAAACCTTCGTGAGCTATGTTTGGAAATAGTTCCGAGAGGCTATGTAGCAACATTGGAGATTCAGTCAACATTGATGGATAAGATCAGAGAAGCTCAAAAATCTGACAAGGAGATTGCTGCTATAAAAGAGAAATTGAGCGAAGGAAAAGCAAAGGGATTTCGTGAGGATGAGCACAATACCTTATGGTTTGAGGACCGTGTTTATGTGCCCAATGACCCGGAGATCAGGAAGTTGATTTTGCACGAGGCACATGATTCACCGTATTCGATTCACCCAGGGAATACCAAGATGTATTTGGATTTGAAGGAAACATTCTGGTGGACCGGAATGAAGAAGGATATTGCAGCATATGTAGCAGTTTGTGATGTGTGTCATAGAGTAAAGGCAGAGCATCAGAAGCCAGCAGGGTTGTTACAACCATTGCCAATACCCGAATGGAAGTGGGATAAGATAGGCATGTATTTTATCACAGGACTACCCAGGACAAAATCAGGCTATGACTCGATATGGGTAGTAGTTGATCGTTTGACGAAGGTAGCACATTTTATTCCAGTTAAGACCACTTACACCAGTGCTAAGTTGGCGAAGATATACATGAATAGAATCATTTGTTTGCATGGAGTTCCGAGGAGTATTGTATCAGATAGAGGAACCCAATTACCTCAAAGTTTTGGAATCAGTTGCATGAAACTTTAGGAACCAGACTCGAGTTCAGCACAGCTTTTCATCCGCAGACAGATGGACAGACCGAGAGAGTCAATCAGATTTTGGAAGATATGATGAGAGCTTGTGCACTAGATTATGGATCTAGTTGGGACGATAACTTGCCGTATGCGGAGTTTTCTTATAACAACAGTTACCAAACCAGTTTGAAGATGGCACCTTTCGAAGCTTTATAAGGAAGGAGGTGCAGGACACCGTTGTCATGGGACGAAGTTGGAGACCGTCAATTCTTTGGACCAGATTTGATTAAGGAGTCTGAACGGAAAGTTAAGTTGATTCGCGATAGGCTCAAGGTAGCCCAGTCCAGGCAGAAGAGCTACACAGATTCAAAATGCAAGGAGACAGTCTACGAAACCGGAGACAGAGTTTATCTCCGAGTATCCCCACTATGAGGAGTTAAGCGCTTCGGAGTTAAGGGAAAGTTAGCACCGCGTTTCGTTGGACCGTACAAGATCTTGCAACGTATGGGAGAAGTCGCTTATAAGTTGGAATTACCAGAGGGACTGTCAGGAGTTCATGATGTATTCCATGTTTCTCAGTTGAAGAAATGTCATGCCGATATGGCGGAGGTACCGCTAAGAGATACCATGCCACTCGAAGCGATTCAATTGAAGGACGACTTAGCGTATGAGGAGAAGCCAGTCAAGATTCTCGATTATGCCAGCAGAGTTACTCGCAGCAAGGTTATCAAGTTTTGCAAGGTTCAGTGGAACCACCCCTCAGAGGATGAAGCCACCTGGGAGAGAGAAGAAGATTTGCTCAAGGACCACCCTCACCTATTTTCTAGCCAATCCGAATCTTGAGGGCGAGATTCATCTTAAGGGGGGTAGGTTTGTAACATCCCAAATTTTCAATTTGGAATGTTATACATTAGATCATCATGCATGTCATATTTTCTTGCATTTTGCCCGATCCTAGAAATTTCACGCAACTCAAGGACCCTCGGAGAGAGTTGGAGATTTCGTTATTTTCATATTTGAGTTTTCTCAAATTTTCAAAAGAGGATCATTTGATTTATTTTATTTCATCTTCAATTATTTTTCCAATATCAAAAATATGAGAGAGGGGAATAATATGACTTTCCCAAATTTAGGAAAAATGAAGATTTAATGAATAAATCAAATTTTGGTTTTGCCAGAGTTTTGTTTGCTTTTTATTTGGATAGGGAAAAATGCGCGTTTTCAAAAATTGCTTTCTAGGTCCGGAGTAAAGTTCATTTTGTTCGACTCATTTTTAGGAGTCGGGGAAAATTTAGTTTAGATTTTTTCGGAGTTCGTTTAGATTTCTTTCTTTTGTTTTTCTGCGCGCGTAACCGATTAAAAAAAACTCCCGCAGGCCAGCCGGGCCAAGGCCCAGCCGGCCAGGCCGCCGCCGCCCCAGCGCCCTGCGCGCCAGCCGCCGCCCCGCCCTAGGCCGAGTCCTAGGAGGACTCTAGGCCGGCGCCCCCCTTGCCCCTTGCCCAAGCATCTACCCCTCCCCCTCCTAGTATATATACCCCTCTACCCCCCCTCTTCTCACATCAAAACCCCAAGCCCCTCTCCTCCTAAGCCGCAGCAAGCAGCAGCGCGCAGCCCTAAGCCGCCGCCTTAGCCGCGCCGCCCCGCGCCTAAGCCGCCGCCGCCGCCCTTAGCCGCCGCCGCCCGGAGCCCGCCTCCCGAGGTAGCCGCGCCTCTCTTTTTCTTCCCCGGTCCCGTTTTTCCTAAAAGAACCGTTCCGTTTTCTCTCCGATTCTTTTCTTTTTCTTCCGTTTTTTGTTTCGGTTTTCTTCTGAAACCCTAGATCGGTTTTCCGTTTCTTTTTCGGTTTCTTTTCCGAAAACCCTAGATCGGTTTTCGTTCTTCTTTCGGACCGTTCGTCTCAATGAACGTGATCACCGATTCTTTCCCGGTTAACGACGTCCGTTCGTTTAACCGCTCTTCGTTTTCTTTCTCATCGGTTTTATTCCGTGTTCTTTCTGATAGTGATCTCAGATCCGATCTTCGTTCCAGTCTTTCTTCTCGCTCGTTTATCAGAATCAGGTGATTCAAGCGCCTAGAGTTTCGTCTCGAAACCGCCGTTCCGTCTAATCAACTTAAACAAGTTTTGCTACGGTAAAATTTGACCTAGTTTCAACTTGCTAGAACCGAGTTGTTTTCTTTCGCCGTTTGTTTCCGTTTCTTTGTTCGGTTCGTTCTTTCTTTGTAACGGGAGTTCTTAAGTTGAACTTTCTGGTTCGTTCTCTTGTTTGAGTTTTACCCGTGCATTAGATGAGTACTTATTGTGTGCTTGTTGTTTTCTGCGATAGATCACCTGGATTGCGCCGCTTGTTACTTCGAAACCCTAGGTCTCGCGGATCATCAGCAAGGCAAGTAACACTTTGATCATACCTTTTCTACAACCCATGTTTTATTGCATTAGATCAATCCTCTCACATTGCATGATTAGGATCTAATTAAATTGAGGGATGGGAAGTAGATGAGGTAGTACCTATTACCTGTATTATTATGAAACCTTTGGGAGTTACTTCTACGCTTGTTTTTTTATGCCATGCTATGCTAGTAGACGTGGATTGGGTGAGTGATATCCATGACAGATGTGAGTTGATAATTTTAATGGTTTATCTAAGGTGGCAACTTAAACACACATCTGGTGGATTGAGGCACCTGATGTCTATCAGGACTTGCCTGTTTTATTTTGGACCGCCACCCAGGCTCAAAGGGATCATAAGATCTTTCATGCTAGAAACTTCCGTGTGCAGCCACAAGCCATTATGGGCTCTGGCATAGTTGACTAAGTCGTGCGAACTCTTACGGGTAGACTAGCAGATGTAGGGGAAAGTAGGTGTACCGGTCTACCCACATGTAAGGTGCTAGTGCTTCTGAAAGACTGTGTCTCGGTCATCCGTCTTCTCAAACACCATGTAGTGCGAGAAACCAAACGGAGGCGATCGAGTCTTGTGGGGAAAAGTGCGCAAACCTCTGCAGAGTGTACAAACTAATCATGATTAGCCGTGTCCCCGGTTATGGACAACTTGAGTCTCTAGTACTTGAATATCATGTGAATCTCAACATGTTACTTCTAATTAATGTTCTTGGGTTTAATTGTTCACTTAATTGGGATCGGAATGCTGTCAACCATTCTCGATGTTTAACAACTACCATGGTAGTTAAATAAATTTATTCCTTTGCAGTAGGGAAAAACTGGCTTTACGCAAAACTGTAACCATAGAGCTTTCCACCAGCCATATATGCATATAGTATAGCTGTTGCATTCCATTACTCTCTATGTGTTACATTGCCAGCATATTCCATGTGCTGACCCGTTTTTGGGCTGCAACTTCTCATGTTGCAGACTTTTCAGACGACGAGTAAGGTGCTTTTAGGTCGTGGTTCTATACTCAGTGATGCCGTTGGAGTTGATGGACCCATTTATCTTCCAAGTCTTCCGCTGTTATCGACACTAGATGGCCTTAAGCCATATTTATTGTAATAAGTTCTCTTTTGAGACAATGATGTAATAAGTGTGTGATTGCCACTCTGCTATAAATCCTTCGATGTACCGTGTGGTGTCAGCATTACTGATCCAGGGATGACACCGGAGCACAGAGCACTTGATCCATTCGGGTCAGGTCGCTACACCTTTCCACCTCCTGTGTTCCACTGTGGCGACCCCTTTTGGCTATAAAAGGAGGCTCGAGGCGTACTGGAGGATTCAGATCTTTGGGAACTAGGCACACACCAAAGCTAGTTCAAGAACTCAGGAACACTCAAATATACATCAAAGAAGGAATTGGGTTTGATACATCTCCGTCGTATCTACTTTTCCAAACACTTTTACCCTTGTTTTCGACTCTAACTTGCATGATTTGAATGGAACTAACCTGGACTGACGCTGTTTTCAGCAGAATTACCATGGTGTTATTTATGTGTAGAAACAAAAGTTCTCGGAATGACCTGAAACTTCACGGAACAACTTTTCAGAAATAATAAAAAATCCTTGCAAAAGATGAAGGCCAAGGGACCCACCACCTGTCCACGAGGGTGGGGGGCGCGCCCCCCTACCTCATGCCCCCCCTGGAGCTCCTCCGACCTCAACTCCAACTCTATATATTTGGTTTCGGGGAGAAAAAAAATCAGAGAGAAGGATTCATCGCGTTTTATGATACGGAGCCGCCGCCAAGCCCTAAAACCTCTCGGGAGGGCTGATCTGGAGTCGGTTCGGGGCTCCAGAGAGGGGAATCCGTCGCCATCGTCATCATCAACCATCCTCCATCACCAATTTCATGATGCTCACCGCCGTGCGTGAGTAATTCCATCGTAGGCTTGCTGGACGGTGATGGGTTGGATGGGATCTATAATGTAATCGAGTTAGTTTTGTTAGGGTTTGATCCCTAGTATCCACTATGTTCTGAGATTGATGTTGCTATGACTTTGCTATGCTTAATGCTTGTCACTAGGGCCCTAGTGCCATGATTTCAGATCTGAACCTATTATGTTTTCATCAATATATGAGAGTTCTTGATCCTATCTTACAAGTCTATAGTCACCTAATATGTGTTATGATCCGTTAACCCCGAAGTGACAATAATCGGGATACTTACCGGTGATGACCGTAGTTTGAGGAGTTCATGCATTCACTATGTGTTAATGCTTTGTTCCGGTACTCTATTAAAAGGAGGCCTTAATATCCCTCAGTTTCCGTTGGGACCCCGCTGCCATGGGAGGGTAGGACAAAATATGTCATGCAAGTTCTTTTCCATAAGCACGTATGACTATATTCGGAATACATGCCTACATTACATTGATGAACTGGAGCTAGTTCTGTGTCACCCTAGGTTATGATTGTTACATGATGAACCGCATCCGGCATAATTCTCCATCACCGATCCATTGCCTACGAGGTTTCCATATATTGTTCTTTGCTTATTTACTTTTCCATTGCTATTTCTATCATCACTACAAAATACCAAAAACATTACTTTTGCTATCATTACTTTTGTTACCGTTACCACTACTATCATATTACTTTGCTACTAAACACTTTGCTGCAGATATTAAGTTTCCAGGTGTGGTTGAATTGACAACTCAGCTGCTAATAATTGAGAATATTCTTTTGCTCCCCTTGTGTTGAATCAATAAATGTGGGTTGAATACTCTACCCTCGAAAATTGTTGCGATCCCCTATACTTGTGGGTTATCAAGACTATTTTTTGGCGCCGTTGCCGGGGAGCATAGCTCTATTCTTTGAGTCACTTGGGATTTATATTTGCTTATCATCATGAAGAACTTGAAAGATCCAAGAACTAAGATTTACCCCTCAACTACGAGGGGAGGTAAGGAACTGCCATCTAGCTGCATTTGATTCACCTTCGGTTTTGAGTAAGCTTGCGACACCTAAATCTGCTTCTGCTATTCATTCTGATATGTCGCATGGTATTGATGATGCCACTTCTGCTGTACATGATACTTATGATGAAACTACTTCTATGCTTGATACTACTGTGCCACTTTGTGAATTTCTTGATGAACAACTTGCTAGGGCTAGAGAGAATGAAAATATTGAATCTGGTAATATTGATGAAAGTGATGATGAAGACTCACCTGTTATTCCTGAGGGTTCTGTTTTTGATAAAGAAGCTTCTTTAGCTATTTTAGCTTGCAAAGATAGATACGAGCTCAAGAGGTTATTAGCTAAATGGAAGCAGCAATCTCTTAATGCTAGAATGAAACCTGACCCTGCTTTTGCTACTTCACCTATCTTTGTTACTGATAAGGATTATGAATTCTCTGTTGATCCTGATATAATTACTTTGGTTGAATCTGATCCTTTTCATGGCTATGAATCTGAAACTGTTGTGGCACATCTTAATAAATTAAATGATATAGCCACCCTGTTCACTACTAATGAGAGAACTCGTTACTTTTATATCCTTAAAATAATTCCGTTCTCATTAAAGGGTGATGCTAAGATATGGTTTAATTCTCTTGATCCTGGTTGTGTGCGTAGTCCCCAGGATATGATTTATTACTTCTCTGCTAAATATTTTCCCGCTCATAAGAAACAAGCTGCTTTAAGGGATATATATAATTTTGTGCAAATTGAAGAAGAGAGTCTCCCACAAGCTTGGGGGAGGCTTCTCAAGTTACTCAATGCTTTACCTGATCATCCTCTTAAGAAAAATGAAATACTTGATATCTTTTATAATGGACTAACCAATGCCTCCAGAGATTACCTGGATAGTTGTGCTGGTTCTGTTTTCAGGGAAAGAACACCAGATGAAGCTGAAATTCTATTGAATAATATGTTGACAAATGAAAATAATTGGACACTTCCTGAGCCAGCTCCGGAGCCAATTCCTGAGCCTATTCCTAAACCAACTCCGAAGAAGAGGGGTATTCTATTTCTCAGTCCTGAAGATATGCAAGAAGCAAAGAAATCTATGAAAAAAAAGGTATTAAAGCTGAAGATGTTAAGAATTTACCTCCTACTGAAGAAATACATGGTCTTAATTTACCGCCCATTGAAGAAACATATGATCTTAATCCTTTACCTATTGAAGAAACTCATGGTCTTGATAACCCAACACAGGTAGTAAAGGTAAATTCTCTCTATAGATATGACAAAGCTGAAATCCCATTTACTAAGTTTGCTAGCCCATGCTTAGATATTTTGATAAATTTATGGTTAAGAAAGAATATTTTAATGCTTATCTTGGTAAACAATTGAAATACAATTCAAATATGCTTGAACACTTGGGTGATTATATGGCTAATGTCAAAGGTGAACTTAAACTTATTAGTAAACATGCTTCTATGGTTACCACTCAAGTAGAACAAGTACTTAAAGCTCAAAATGATTTGCTCAATGAATTGAATAGTAAGGATAATGATAATGCTGTTAGAGTTATGACTAGAGGTGGTAGAATGACTCAGGAACCTTTGTATCCTGAAGGCCACCCTAAGAGAATTGAGCGAGATTCTCAAAGAAATAATGTGGATGCACCTAGTCCTTCTAAAAGGAAGAAAAAGAAAAATGATAGGACTTTGCATGCTTCTAGTGAACCTGTTATTGAAACACCTGAGAATCCAAATGATATTTCTATTTCTGATGCTGCAACACAATATGGTAATGAACCTGAGTCTAGTGATAATGTTAATGATAATGTTCATGATGATGCTCAACCAAGTAATGATAATGATGTAGAAATTGAACCCGCTGTTGATCTTGATAACCCACAATCAAAGAATCAACATTATGATAAGGAAGACTTTGTTTCTAGGAAACACGGTAAAGAAAGAGAACCATGGGTTCAGAAACCTATGCCTTTTCCTCCCGAACCATCCAAGAAAAAGGATGATGAGGATTTTGAGCGCTTTGCTGAAAAGATTAGACCTATCTTTTTGCGTATGCGATTAACTGATATGCTCAAAATGAATCCTTATGATAAGTATATGAAAGATATTGTTACTAATAAAAGAAAGATACCGGAAGCTGAAATTTCCACCATGCTTGCTAATTATACTTTTATGTTTGGAATACCTAAGAAACTAGGAGATCCAGGAGTACCCACTATACCATGCTCCATTAAAAGAAACTATGTTAAAACTGCTTTATGTGATCTTGGAGCCGGTGTTAGTGTTATGCCTCTCTCTTTATATCGTAGACTTGATTTGAATAAGTTGACACCTACTGAAATATCTTTGCAAATGGCTGATAAATCAACTGCTATACCGGTCGGTATTTGCGAGGATGTGCCTGTTGTAGTTGCAAACGTTACTATTTTAACGGACTTTGTTATTCTTGATATTCCCGAGGACGATAGTATGTCTATTATTCTTGGAAGACCCTTTTTGAATACTATAGGGGCTATTATTGATTGCACTAAAGGCAATGTCACTGTTCATGTTAATGGTAATGAGCATATGGTACACTTTCCAAGGAAACAACCTCAAGTTCATAGTATCAACTCTATTGGAAAAATTCCATCGATTATATTTGGAGGTTTTGAATTTCCTCTTCCTACTGTCAAGAAGAAATATGATATTCTTATTATTGGGGATGTGCATATCCCCGTTGTGGTAACATAGTGTTATTCGAAATTTCTCCGGTTCCATGTTATTCGGAATGAGTTCGTTAACAAGACTTGATTAAGCTTGTTAGTGGATTCCTTTTGATGAGCATGAGATGGATGAAACTAGAAGGCACAACCTTCTGTACCCTCCTTTTACTTTCTGTTATTTATATTAAATAAAATAAAAATAGTATTTTTCTGTCTGTTATCTGATTATCCATGCAATATAAAAATACCCCAAAAATAAAAGTTCTCCAAATGCCGTGAAATTTAAATATCATTTTTTCTGGAATATTTGAGAATATTTGGCACTCAGAACACAACAGGGGGGTCATCCACCTGGCCACGAGGGTGGAGGGCACACCCTACCCCCCTGGGTGCGCCCCCTGCCTCGTGGGCCCGCGGTGGCCCTCCTCCACTTATCCTTTCACCCACACACTCCTTCTTCCTCCCCCAAACACGAATATCCAGCTCAAAACCGAGTCCAAGCTCATTTTTCTGCCATTTCCATCACCTTGCTCGAAGCACCTCTCACAAAACTGCTTGGGGAGATTGTTCCTTGGTATGTGACTCCTCCATTGGTCCAATTAGTTTTTGTTCTAGTGCTTTATTCATTGCAAATTTTTGCTGCTTAGGTGACCCTATTGTTGAGCTTGCATGTCAAATTTATATGGTCAAAAGTAGTTTTGATGCATGATATCGGCCCTAGGCACTTGTAGCAGTAGTTGCTATCAATATTCTTGAGTTTGGTTTACTTTTATTTTGAAGTTACTAAAAATTTCAGAATTTTTTAGAAAATAATGAAGAGACTTTTAAGGGGCTCATTGAGCCGAAGCTCGAAGGAAAAGGCACAGAAGCCCAAGTATAATCTGCCTCGCACCGCGGAGGTTCGGTCGTGTGAATGGCCTTCCGATGATTTCTTGAGAGCAGCCGGGATTTATGAAGATTTTTATGAATTGGCTAAGAATGCAGGCCTCACCGCTTTCCTCCATGACCAACGCGATAACTATCTCCTACTCACAAATATCTTTGTGCAAAACTTTCATTTCCATTCTAGGAGCTTACCACTGATGGTGGAGTTTTATTTATATGATGAGCATAAGGAGATGTCACTTTATGATTTTTGTCAGGTTTGTTGGTCCCTTTCGAGGGCACGACAGAGGAACCACATCGCAGCGATGTGGATGAGTTTATTGATAACATCACTGTAGGGGAAACGAGGAAGGTTTCCGATGCATGAATCACTAGAATACATTTTCCTGTTTTACGCTATTTTGCATTATTTGCTAGTCGTTGCTAAATTGGTCGTGGAAACTGTGGAAACCATAGTGTTCCTGATATTATTATTTTCCTCCATGGTTTATTCAGTGATAACTCTGTTAGTATGGGCGGTATTATTGCTAAACGGTTAAGTCTGAACCGTATAAAGGGCCCCATCTTTGGGGGCATCTATGCTTCACGCCTAGCTGCACATTTTAACATACCTATTAGGCATTATAAGAAGGAAGAAAAAGTGCTGCCTTGTGTTTATTTAGATTATAAGAGTATGGTGGCACATGATTTTATTGTTAAGAATAGGGAAGGAGAGCTTAAATACAAATTGTTCTTTGATAAACATCATCCTGAGACTATTACCATGCCTGCTCCTTCCTTGTTTGATTTATCTGCAAGCCAGTACCTTGTTCCGTTAGAGGCTATTCACGCCTATCGAAACCCTACATCAGCCACAGAGCCAGAGCCGGAACCACAAGTTGATCCTCCACGACAGTCTAATTACCAGTGGGATCCGGAGATGATTGCCAACTAGTGGCCATCGGAGTCTTCTTCTTCACTGTACGACCCCAACTATTATTATGGATATCCGCCAGGCCAACCGTGTCCATAGACAAACTTAGGCCAAAAACCTAAGCTTGGGGGAGTACGTATTTCTCACCGACATTACATTTATGTTCACACACTCATTGCCAGATGTCGGTGCTCATACCTTTTCATTGTATCATCCATGCCAGTTTATTTCCCTTTATATGCTTTCTTCTTGTGTGTTTGATAAACCTTAAGCAAAACCAAAAAAAATTAGTTGTAGCTTTTAATTAGTTTACTTTCCATGCTTGTAGTAGTAATTAAAAAGAAAACCCAAAAAGATTTCATGTTCTTCTTTTACTTGTTGGGAGCTCTCCCGTGTAAATAGTTTTATTTCTTTTCTTTTCTTTGGGGGTCGATAGGAGAAGACCATAATTAAATTGTTGATGTGGCTCTTATATGCATTATTGTTGATCTGACAAAAGAGCCCATATTGCCTTGTCTTCTCCTGTTCATTGAATGCTTGCAGATTCCAGCTTAGTCCAATGCACGTGCACTATTATTATTATCCACATCATTTGGTTGTGCAAGTGAAAGACAATAATGATGATTATATGATGAACTTATTCAGATGAGAAAAGCTGGTATGAACTCAACCTCTCTTGTTTTTGTAAATATGATTAGTTCATCGTTCCTGATTCAGCCTATTATGAATAAACATGTTTGCAATGACAACTAGAGATCATAGTTCTTGTGCCATGCTTGATTAGCTAGGAGCTTATAATGGTTTACCTTGCGTGCCAACATGCTATTAAAATGGTTGTGATGTGGTATGATAGGGTGGTATCCTCCTCTAAATGATTTAAGTGGCTTGACTTGGAACATGTTCACGCATGTAGTTGAAACAAAATCAACATAGCCTTCACGATATTTATGTTCATGGTGGATTATATCCTACTCATGCTTGCATTCGGTGTTGATTAAATTTAATGCATGTTCATGACTGTTGTCGCTCTCTAGCTGGTCGCTTCCTATTCTTTTGCTAGCCTTCACCTATACTAAGCGGGAATACTGCTTGTGCATCCAACTCTATAAACCCCAAAGTTATTCAATATGAGTCCACCATACCTACCTATATACGGTATCTACCTGCCGTTCCAAGTAAATTTGTATGTGCCAAACTCTAAGCATTCAAATAAATATCCTGATTTGTATGCTCGAATAGCTCATGTATCAACTAGGGCTGTCTGTATCTTCCATGCTAGGCGGGTTATTCTCAGGAGGAGTGGACTCCGCTCCTTACTCACGAGAAAGTGGCTGGTCTCCGGGATGCCCAGTCCCATGCTTTATGCAAATCAATTCAAAATAATTGCACACAAAACTCCCCCTGGGACTCTTGTTAGTTGGAGGCACTCGTTGTTTCGAGCAAGCCATGGATTGATGCTTGTTGGTGGAAGGGGGAGTATAAACTTTACCATTATGTTTGGGAACCGCCTATAATGTGTGTAGCATGGAAGATATTGCCATCTATTGGTTGTTATGTTGACAATGAAAGTATACCTCTCAAAATATTATTCACCTCTATTTCAAAACCGAGCTCTAGAACCTCTACAAATCCCTGCTTCCCACTGCGAAGGGCCTATCTATTTACTTTCATGTTGAGTCATCATCCTCTTATTAAAAAGCACCAGTTGGAGAGCACCACTGTCATTTGCATTCATTACTGTTTGTTTACATTGAGTATGACTTGACTGGATCTCTTTTACCATGAATTACAATGTCTAGTTAGTCCTTGATCTTTAAAGGTGCTCTGCATTTATGTTTTGCGGTCTCAGAAAGGGCTAGCGAGATACCATCTTGTTATATCATATTATGGTTGTTTTGAGAAACTGTTGTCATCTGAGATTTATTATTATTGCTCGCTAGTTGATTATGCCATTGATATCAGTAAAC
This sequence comes from Triticum urartu, assembly GCF_003073215.2. Taxonomy (NCBI): domain Eukaryota; kingdom Viridiplantae; phylum Streptophyta; class Magnoliopsida; order Poales; family Poaceae; genus Triticum; species Triticum urartu. The sequence goes on along the minus strand of NC_053025.1, from coordinate 362,811,038 downwards.
TTGAGACCTAAGCGTTATTGTGAATGTGGTTAGTCATAATCTTTGCTAAAAACTTGAATGCTGGCTTTACATATTTACAACATCAAGAGCAAACAGAGTTTGTAAAATTTTTTATTTATCACTTTCAGTTTATCAACTGAATTGCTTGAGGACAAGCAAAGGTTTAAGCTTGGGGGAGTTGATACATCTCTGTCGTATCTACGTTTCCAAACACTTTTGAATGGAACTAACCCGGACTAACGCTGTTTTCAGCAGAATTACCATGGTGTTATTTTTGGGCAAAAACAAAAGTTCTCAGAATGACCTGAAACTTCACGGAACAACTTTTCGGAAATAATAAAAAATCCTTGCAAAAGATGAAGGCCAGGGGGCCCACCACCTGTCCACGAGGGTGGGGGGCGCGCCTGCCCCCTAGGGCGTGGCCCCTACCTCGTGGGCCCCCTGGAGCTCCTCCGACCTCAACTCCAACTCTATATATTTGGTTTCAGGGAGAAAAAAAATCAGAGAGAAGGATTCATCGCGTTTTACGATATGGAGCCGCTGCCAAGCCCTAAAACCTCTCGCGAGGGCCGATCTGAGTCTGTTCGGGGCTCCGGAGAGGGGAATCCGTCGCCATCGTCATCATCAACCATCCTCCATCACCAATTTCATGATGCTCACCGCCGTCCGTGAGTAGTTCCATCGTAGGCTTGCTGGACGGTGATGGGTTGGATGGGATCTATCATGTAATCGAGTTAGTTTTGTTAGGGTTTGATCCCTAGTATCCACTATGTTATGAGATTGACGTTGCTATGACTTTGCTATGCTTTATGCTTGTCACTAGGGCCGGAGTACCATGATTTAAGATCTGAACCTATTATGTTTTCATCAATATATGAGAGTTCTTGATCCTATCTTGCAAGTCTATAGTCACCTATTATGTGTTATGATCCATTAACCCCGAAGTGACAATAATCGGGATACTTACCGGTGATGACCGTAGTTTGAGGAGTTCATGTATTCACTTTGTGTTAATGCTTTGTTCCGGTACTCTATTAAAAGGAGGCCTTAATATGCCTTAGTTTCCGTTAGGACCCCCTGCCACGGGAGGGTAGGACAAAAGATGTCATGCAAGTTCTTTTCCAAAAGCACATATGACTATATTCGGAATACATGCCTACATTACATTGATGAACTGGAGCTAGTTCTGTGTCACCATAGGTTATGATTGTTACATGATGGACCACATCTGGCATAATTCTCCATCATCGATCCATTGCCTACGAGGTTTCCATATATTGTTCTTCGCTTATTTACTTTTCCTTTGCTATTGCCATCATCACCACAAAATACCAAAACCAATACTTTTGCTATCATTACTTTTGTTACCGTTACCACTACTATCATATTACTTTGCTACTAAAAACTTTGCTGCCGATATTAAGTTTCCAGGTGTGGTTGGATTAACAACTCAGCTGCTAATACTTGAGAACATTCTTTGGCTCCCCTTGTGTCGAATCAATAAATTTGGTTTGAATACTCTACCCTCAAAAACTATTGTGATCCCCTATACTTGTGGGTTATCAGGGTTTTACGCGTCTCCGCGGCCTGAACCTGGGTAAATGATACTTGGGCTGACCGCCAGACCCGCTCTTTGCACAACCCCGCGCCCGCCAACCATAGAAGGGATCCCAGTGATTCCACAGGAGTCATTTCCACTGACATCTTTGGCACGCTAGGTAGGGGGCGCGCAGTTGTGAAAATCCGGTCTAGCAGTTAGTTTAGCAGTTCTTCATCGCCATGGCTCCCAAGAAGAAGACGATCATAGCGATCGGTTGGTCAGGGGCCAAACGGCCCGTACTAGTGTAGGCGAGTGGTGGGGTGGTCGGCGACGGAAGCCGAGGCGCGGCCCGGGAACACCCACATTGCTCTGGCAGCCAAAGCCTGGCGAGCAGCGTCGTTCGTGCGCAAGATGATGGTCCGTACCCCACCAAATCCAAAGACGGAGCCAGGCCCCCTACAGGCGGCCCGGGGCCCTCCAGGGGTGGTGTCGTGCCACCCACGGGCGGCGCAGTGACTTCCGAGGTGCCTACACCGGTGCCCACGATGTGCTCTTCCCAGGTTGTGCACGACGAGCAGCGTCACCATGCTGGTGATCCTGGGCGCCGCCGTGGGAAGAGTCTTGTGCATCATTCGCGGGACGTAGAAGGCCAGCATGCACGCCGAGACGTTGGCGAAAACAATGCATGGACGCCAGGCCATGATAGAGCTCCTTCTAACGTGGTTAGAAGTCAGAGTGCGTCATGGTCCGCGCACACTACAAAAAAAGACACATCCGTGACATTTTGGGTCGAACGAAAAAAATTGCTGTCATACATATGACACTTCTATGACGATAATTGTGACAAAACCCGGTATCATCATAGATGTGGTGGGCTCCTACTTCTATGACAAAAAATCATGACAGAAAATGGGCTTTTCGTCCTGGGCGGGCCGGAGACGCAGCTGCATGACATTCTTTGGGCCGTCCATGACGGAAAAAACCATGGTAGAAGCAAGGGGGAGGAAAATTTCGGGGAGTTCCCGGTTACGGTGGGAGGTCAGGGGTCGAGCGATGCGCGTTTCTCTCGTACACGTACGCACGTGTGTGCTTGGTGTTGGCTCTAACTGAACCCGAGCGAGGCATTGGGCTCTAACTGAACCCGAGCGATTGCACTGCAGGCTACGCATTACTGAACCCGAGCGATCCATCGATGGCTGTTAACTGAACCCGATCGAGCGATTCCTTCGCTGCTGCTGCTAACTGAAGCCGATTGATGGGATGAACAGTGAGCGTTGCGGGGGGGGGGGGGTTTGGATGAACAGTGAGCGGTGGCGTTGCCTCTGGATGAACAGGACCACGTGGTGTGGTGGAGGGCTGGCTGAACAGTAGACGGTGGAGGGGTGCCCGTGGAGGGGTGGATGAACAGGACCCCGTGGTGTGGAGCGCTGGATGAACAGTAGACGGTGGAGGGGTGGTTGAACAGTAGCCGGTGGAGTAGCGCGCGATGGAGGCTGGATGAACAGGAGCCCGTGGAGGCTGGATGAACAGGACCCCGTGGAGGCTGGAGGAGGTCGACGGTGGAGATGAACAGTATCCCGTGGAGTCCTGTTTTGCGGTACGCCACACCCCTCCCGATGAACAGGAGCCCCGTTTCGACCGTAGCACTCCAACACAAGTCCGTTTCCTCCGTTTTGCGGTACGCCACACCCTTCCCGATCAATAGGACCCCCGTTTCGACCGTAGGAGGTCTGTTTCCTCCGTTTTGCGGTACGCCAGACCCCTCCTGATGAACAGGATCCCGTTTCGAACGTGACCGGTCGAACACAAGGCCGTTTCCTCTGTTCTGCGGTATGCCAGGCCTCGTTTCCATCGCATGTTCCGTCCAAGCCCTCCCGATGAACACGACGCATACTGTTGCCTCCCCATGAACACGACGCGTTCCGTTGCCTCCCCATGAACACGACACATTCTGTTGCCTCCCCATGAACATGACGACGACGCTATTTCTCCGTTCCGACCCAGCCATGTACACGAGCCCTGGCCGTACGTATGCGCGAGTAGGCGTTCGAGACCCCGCATGTATGTACACATACGTGGCCGTATTTTCTTTCTTGCACCCTGGCCGTTGTACGTACGTGTAAATGCTACGTGTGCGCCTCTACTACGACACATGCGCGACTAGAATGACAACGCTACGTACGCTTCGACCAGGTGGGTCCCGACTGTCAGGCACTTCCTATGTAGCTGGTCGGTCCCAGTAGTCAGGGGGCGAATCGTTTTTTTGCCCGGACACACTTCCTTGCGCGCGAAGATGTAGCTGGTGGATCCCAGCAGTTAGGGGGAAACGTTTTTTTCATGAAATACAGTGGCCCGTCCGGTGGGTCCCAGCTGTCAGGTGGAGGAATCATTATTTTCCTCATAATAAGGAGGCACTTCCTTGCTGCGGCCGTGGACCCAGCTGTCAGCCTCTCCACGTAAAGTCCACGTCCGATGGAAGTCGTTCCTTGACCATGTTGACCACGCCACGCCGGGAGCACTAGGGCGGTGGACGACTGCGAGGCCTAGGAAGGGGATGACACGGAGGCAGGGAAGACTCGGCAGTTATTTCCCACACGGAGGGGGGTACGACTGTACGAGAGTTTACTGGTTCGTCTGATGTCGCCGGAGAATAACAGCAGGTGTGGGTGAGTAGAGGGATGGCTAGCCCAGCGATGGGAGTATGGTCGAGCAGTGAGGCCTGCGCGGCAGCACAGCCAGCCGCTAGGAGGAGGGAGAAGGCAGTCCCGCCGGCGCTTGTTTGAGCGGCTGGAGCAGGAAGAGCAGAGATTGAAGAAGCACGACGGCCGTTGGATGGACATCCAACAGTCAGTGCTTGTGCGTCAACCTTTTTTTAGGAAAGCCTCAAATCTGTGGAAAACAACATACATCCCATCTGCCATTATTTCTAATAATTTACAGCCCATTTGCTAATTCTTAAGGTTTTCTTGGAGCCCATATTCTTTTTGTTAGCATTACAGCCCATATTGTGGCAACGGTTAAAAAATTATACGAAATTTTTCATATTTCGGTGAGGTACGAACTGTATTTAATCCCGAAATTTTGACTCACATTCAAACTGATTTTAAAAATAAATCTATATCAATATAAAATCCAACAAATTCTCCACGCATAAAAATTAATGTAATTTCAAATCTTGAAATGAAAAAAAGATGTGTTTTAAAACTAATTGCCGGTTTGATGTGTTTTAAAAATGTACAACCCATTGCTCATTACTGATGGGCCATTTTCTCGGCCAGCCGAATGAAAGCTCTCCTCGTCTTGAAAGATTCGCAGCCCACCAGGCCTGACAAAGCGACTTCCGATGGACCCAGCTATCAGCCTCTCCACATACAGTACTCTTCCGATGGAAGTCATTCCTTGACCACATTGACCACGCCGCGCGGAGAGCACAATGGCGGTGGACGACGACGAGGCCTGGGAAGGGGACGGCACGGCAGTGGAAGCCCGCGTGGAGAGGACTACGAGGGTTCACTGGTTCGGTTGCGGTGTGAGGCTGCCGTCGCCGCAGGGCCTGGCCAAAGGTGGGAATAGTAGGGGGCGGTGAGGCCTCTGCGGCAGCACAGCCGGCCACGGGAGGAAGGAGCATGCGGCACGACCGGTGCTTCTTGGGCCGGCTGGAGCAAGAAGACCAGAGGTTGAAGAAGCACTACGGCCGTTGGATGGACATCGTACGGTAGAGCTAGAATCGTTAATTTTGAATAAGTTGACAAAGCCCTTCATCCCCATCAACTTAGTAGGCCCACAAGTCAGCCTCCCAGCAAGGTGGGTCCTAGCTAGCCGGGGGAGTATTCATTTTTTTGTGCGTAATAAGGAGGCACTTCCGGTGGGTCCGAGCTGACAGCGGGGGGAACGTTTTTTCGCGAAATAAGGTGGCCCGTCAAGTGGGTCCCAACAGTCAGGGGGAAACAATTTTTTTGCAAAATACTGGTAGCCCGTCCAGTGGGTCCCCGCTGTTAGGTGGAGGAATAATTATTTTCCGCGTAATAAGGAGGCACTTCCGTGTGGCTGCCGTGGACCCAGCTGTCAGCCTCTCCACGTACAGTACACTTCCGATGGAAGTCAGCCGTTGACCACGTTGACCACGCCGCGCCGAGAGCACCAGGGCGGTGGACGACGGCGAGGACAAGGAAGGGGATGACACGGAGCCGGGGAAGACGCAGCAGTGGATTCCTACGCAAAGAGGAGTACGAGGGTTCACTGGTTCGGCTGCGGTGTGAGTCTGCTGTCGCCGTAGAATAACAAGGGGTGTGGGTGAGTAGAGGGATGGCCTGGCCAGCGGTGGGAGTAGTAGGGGCGGTAAGGCCTCCGCCGCATCACAGCCGGCCACGGGAGGCAGGAGCAGGCGGCACGACCGGCGCTGGTTTGGGCGGCTGGAGCAAGAAGACCAGAGGTTGAAGAAGCACTACGGCCATTGGATGAACATCGTACGGTAACAGGAGCTAGAATCATTCATATTGACTAAGTTGACAAAGCCCTCCGTCCCCGTCAACTTGGTAGGCCCACAAGTCAGGCTCCCACTATGCTGGGTTCCAGCTGGCAGGGGGAATATTCAATTTTTTGTGCGTAATAAGGAGGGCACTTCCTTGCGTGCGAAGATAGCTGGTGGGTCCTACATGTCAGTGGGGGGCACTTTATTTCGTGAAATATAGAGGCCCTTCCGGTGGGTCCCAGATGTCAGGTGTTGGAATCATTATTTTGCGTGTAATAAGGAGGCATTCCCTTGTGTGCGGCCATGGACCCAGCGGTCAGCCTCTCCACGCACAGTCTACTTCCAATGGTGTCGTTCGTTGACCACGTTGACCACGCCGCGCCGAGCCCACCTAAGGTGGTGGACGACGGCGAGGCCCCGGACAGCAACGAGACGGAGATGGGAAGATGTGGGAGTAGAGTCGCAGACAGAGAGGTGTACGAGGGTTAACTGGTTCTAGTGCGGTGTGGTTTGGCAGTCGGTGGAGAAGAACGGGAGGTGTGGAGGGATGTCCTGGCCAACGGTGGAGTAGCGCTTCATAGCGAAACGTGCTAAGCAGAGCTGCTAGCAGCAGGAGTCGGGAGGTGGTCCCGGCGGCACTGGAGGAAGAAGACGTGAGATTGAAGATGGATGTCAGTCGTTGGATGTAAATCCAACGGCTAACATGTCAGAATCATTTGTTGGGTAAATTGACAACGACTTGCATTGGCTTCGACCTATTGGCCCACATTTCAGCCTCCAAAAATGTGGCACGTATTCAACCCATTTTTTCAGAATTTACAGTCTTTTTTTGCGCGGTAGAATTTACAGTAAATTTGATCTTTTTTTTGAATTACAGCCATTAGCTGGGCTGGGTGAACAAATAATGTAACATCCATGCGGCCCATTTATTTTATTTCCTAAAAAATTATAGCCCATTTGCACTTTCTCGAAATACACGATTTTGCTGGGCTGATTCTAATTATAATGTTGGGTTGGGCTAGCAATGTTATCAAAAAATAAAAAGGGGTTGAGCATTTTGTTATAAATATATTTAAATAATAAGTTATTTTATTACATTCGTCCTTAAATTTACGGTCTTACCAAGCTTTATATAATAACATATAAAATAAATTTTTTTAGAAAAACAAGGAGCATCTCCCCGGTTCCATTGCTGAGAACGAAACCACAACATATTCTGATACAACAGCTCAAAGAGCAATTCGAAAGCAAGGGTAGAAAAGCTACAAACTAGGGGGTGGATGAACAAGTTCTCTGAATAACACAAATCACCCGAGCGGTGCCAAAGGCAGAGCGGATAGAGCACTCAAATGACACAAGGATGGTCCAGCGAAGCCTTCATGGTCTTCAGCCGAGGGGCCGTGTCAGCCTGCGGCGACCAGTAAGCAAGCGGAGACACCGGGCTGGAAGGAGTAGCATGGTGGATGTCCCACTTTTTCGGCGCCAGGTGCCCATCATCTTCATCAGAGATCTTGAGACGAGCCCACAGGTCCACCCCTAGAGCAGGTCGAGCCTTTTTCAGCCACAAGTGATCACCAACGGTTTCTGGAGGGATCTTGTTAGGGTTTCCACGAAGCTCATCAACTTGTCCTTGTCCGATCCGGAGGAGAGAATCGCCCAGTTCCTCACCATGTTCCTGATCAACCTCAAGACCTGCGGAATGGAAATCCAGGAGGTGTTACTGAAAATCATAGCATTTCTATATTTCCAAAGGCACCAAAGGACAGCTGAGCTAACAATGTTTAAAACTGAGCACTTTTTGGTAGCAATCCAGAATCTGGCGACAGATTCGAAGGATGAGCCAATTTGACTAGAGAAATATTCCTCAATGTGGGCCCAGAGATGTTAAGCAACTATACATTCAAAAAATAGGTGAGAACAAGACTGTTGTTCCAAGCAGTAACACAATCAAGGGGTTTGATGATGTGTCTCTTCCTAAGGTTATCCCTAGTCATCAATTTGTTTTTGGAGAGAAGCTAGAGAAATACATGAATTTTAGGGGGAACTCTCAATTTCCAGACAGCAGGGATAAACACGGGATGAACCCCTCTAAAGTTGATAACATGATAGAGGGAGCTGGAGGAATACTTCCCCTTATTGTCCAGCTGCCAAATCAGGGCATTCGGCTCGGCAGTAAAGGTAATGCTTTTGGCAATTTCCTCCAACTGGAACCATTGTTCCATGAGACTATCACTAAAGTTCCTTCTAAAAGAGAGTTTTAGGCATTGACCATCCCAAACTTCATTGACACTTTTGTTAAGCTCATTGCGGACAGAGTAAATAGGCCAAAATTGGACTGCTAGGGGGGATGTGCCAAACCAAGTATCTTCCCAGAACCTGGTTCTGCTCCCATCCCCTATGTTCCATCTGTAGCCAAATTTCACAGCATGCATAATAGATTTTAATCCTTTCCAGAATCTAGAGGTCTTAGGGTTGGAGGAAGGGACAAAAATAATAGGTTTATTTCCTAGGTATTTATGGGTAATAAGAAGCTTCTAGGGTTTCAGGTCTTCCTCATAGAATCTTTTAATCCAAGACCCTAGAAGACAGATGTTAATTTCTTGGAGGTTAGGTATGCCTAGGCCTGCAAAATCTTTTTTCATAAAGACTAGGGCCCAATTAGCAAGGTGTAGCTTCCTATTTCCCTCAAAATCATTCCACAAGCAATGAGACATCTCAGAATTGATGAGGTTCACTGCCCATTTAGGGAACTTGAAGAAGGAGAGGAGATACACTGGAATGCTAGCCAAACAAGCTTGTATGAGGATCAATCTACCTCTATAAGAGAGAAGTTTGCCCCTCCACCTAGCAATCCTTTTAATGATTTTATCCAAAAGGGGTTGGATATCCTCTCTCCTTAGTTTATCATAGTGGAGAGGGATACCTAGGTACTTAATGGGGAAGTTACCTTTATTACAGACTAGAATAGAGAGGAAGTCAGCTAACTCCTGATCATCCATGTTGATAGGGATGAGTTCACTTTTAGAGTAGTTGATTCTCATGCCTGAGACTTGTTCAAACCAGGTTAGAACTGTTTTCAGATTGCTAGCATGTATGGAGTCATTGTCTAAGAAAAGGATGGTATCATCTGCATATTGAAGGCAGATGATGCCACCAGGGAAGACCTCAGGACAGAGCCCTGCAATCAGACTATGATCAGCAGCTTTGCTCAGCATTTTAGTAAGAACGTCCACTACTAAATTAAACAAAATCGGGGAGATGGGGTCACCTTGCCTAAGGCCTTTACCAGCAAGGAAAAAATCACTTTCACAGTTATTTAACTTGACCCCAACAGACCCCCCATGAGTAAGTTGCTGGATCCAACTCTCCTCTATGAAAGGCTTGGAAAAGATCTAAGAGATCATTTTTCACCAAGTCCCAAAAATGCTGGTAAAACAAGAAGGGAATCCCATCAGGACTAGGAGCCCCATCAGGATAAGAGCTAAAAATGGCTTCCTTCACCTCTGTCTCTGAAAAAGGGGCTTCTAGCAGCTCATTTTCAGCAGGAGAGACTTTTTCAGAAGCAGAGAAAAAATTGTTTTGTAGAGAGACCCAGAAGGGTTTTCTTTCTTAAACAGGTCTTTGTAGAATTCACTAGCCACTTTCAGCATCTCATCTACCTTAGTAACAGGGCCATTAGGGCCATCAAGGGAGTGAATGAGGGTTTTCCTCCTCCTTTGGTTAGCTACTGCATGGAAGTAAGCAGTATTTCTATCACCCTCCTTAATGTTCCTATCTCTAGACCTTTGTTTGGCTTTGATTTCTTCTTGAAGCCAAATTTTCTTGAGCTCTCCATGGACAAAGTTTAATCTATTAGTCTTAGCCTCAGAGAGGTCAGTTGTTTCTGCCTTAATATCTAGAGAATCAAACTCAAGGAGGAGAAGCCTTTTGTATCTTCTAATATTAGCTTCCTCATTGGAGTTCCACCCTTTTGTAGTTCTTCTAAATCTCCTGATTTTGATCTGCCAATTTTCTAGGGGGCAGCTGCTCCCAGTAGGCTCATTCCAGATTTTCCTGACTAGCTCAGTAAAATCTTCTCTAAGCAACCACCACTTTTCAAATTTAAAACTATTGCTCTTTGGAGTTTTGTTAAGACCAGAGTCCCAGAGCAAAGGAGTGTGGTCACTACCACATCTGGGCAGAGCTCTACAACTAGAAAGGGGAAAAAACAATCTAATTCTGTGTCATAGAAAATTTTGTCAATGGTGGACATAATCCTGGAGCAGCACTTCCAACATATCTAGCAGAACTGTGGGTTTTCCTTCTGACAGGGCAATTCTCAACTTTATGGGTAACCATTTTGCAGATAAAACAACTCTTGGGCTTGACACATTTATCCAAATGATGCCCTGGTTCCCCACAATTGTAGCAGATCACCTCAGAGTATGCCATAAGACCCGAAGCAGGGGCAGGAGCAGTTTTCTGGATGTCCTATCTCTTCTTTTGCTGATTCTTGCCTTGAGATTTCCCACTGATCTGAGAGTCAGAACCACCAGCAGATTGATCTTGGGGCGGAGGTGGGCCGTACCACTGCCTAGATTGTGCCCCCATTTGGGGCGGAGGTGGGTCGTACCACTGCCCAACCGGCGCTCCCCCCCATTTTGATGGGGGAAATTCATCGGAGTTCCTGGTTCCTTCTCATCCTCCAGCCAGATGTTGTCTCTCAGGAACTAGAAATAACCACTAGACATCTCAATTGAAGGAGATTGCAAGCCTAATTTCATTCTTCTGTAGGTTTGGGGGAGAGGTAAGGTAGGGGATCCACCTGCTCTGGCTCCGGTGGCGTGCTGGTGGGCAGGAGTCCAGTCAAGCATTCCCATCTCGCAACACGACGTGGATCTCCTGAAATCACTTCTCCTTTCGCCCATCGAACGAACGCAGTTGGCGGCTCACTGGGGTGGGGCATCTTGTGCTTCTCCGAGAAATCTCCTTCGAAGTAGATCCGCAGGGCTAGATTCAGCAGCTCCCAATCCACATGATCCTTGCACATTCGAGCATACCCGCGCGAGTGAGAAAACGGATTCAGTCCCCCCTTGGCTTCCTCCCTCGCAGCTTCCTCCTCTGATTCCCTCCATTCGCGTTTGCACTGGGTCCAGGAGAGAGCGTCGTCGCAGATCTACATCGCCCGCTCCCTCCATCTCCTCCCTCGAGTCTCCCGCAACACCGCCGGCACGACGGAGTCGAGCGGCTGGAGCATCCGCGGAAAGGCTTTGTAGACATGTGGGAGATGCATCTTGTACATCTGCCTGTCTTCCAGCCATTCCCCCGTGGATATGTCCGGCGACTCCATGGGGCGCGTGAGCGGACTTGCTGAGGGGGCAGGCGCGCCCGGAGTTATGAGGCGGGGGGTGGCGGCAAGATCTATGGCGGCAGCGAGGGTGGAGGTAGTGGCGGGGCCAGCGGCGAGTGTGGAGGTGGTGGCGGGGGCGAAGGGGATCGCGAGAGAGGTCATCTATTTGCCAATTATGTGAACTAAACAGTCAACATATAAAATAATTTAAATATATATAATATAGTTCGAAGGGAAACATAAGTTGGACCTGGCGTTCCTACTCTTATATAGAAAAATAGAACAAACCTCTGTGTTTTCTTCAAAAAATACATAAATTGGGCTGCCAAAAATAAAACATCGGATGGGAGGTCCATAGGCCGATCGATACATGACGGCCCTAAGAAAATACAAACAGGCCTATGGACCTCCCATCCGAGGACGTGGGCTGCGCATGTTAAAAATGAAAGGCTAGACGGGGCAGCCCAAAACCACATCCAACACTTGCCAAAACTTCGTCCCTCATTTTCTCTGTGTTTCGCACACTCGACATTGTGTGGGCATTTTGACTGTGCATCATTTGAAGATGTGCTATGCATGAATGTTGATCGGCATGATATTAACTGGCTGGTAGTTCCATTTTCGACCATGAATAAAACTTCCAACATGATGTTAACCCTGTTTGAAAAGGCCGTGTTGATATAAATGCTCTGCCTCTGAAAGTTGCAGTTTCTTATCTGAAACTGAACTTGCAGTTTCTTATCTGAAACTGAAACTTGCAGTTTCTTCTCTGAGAATCACATTGTCTGCACTTTTGTACTCCTATGAAACTACATTTTTTAAGTGCTAAAAATCGATATCTAGAATTCATAAAATACTTCATATGCTCAGTACTGCAAATCTGAAATTCAAAATACATTCATATCTGAAAGTACTCTCAAAATACACAACACAAAACACAATTCACAACCTGCAAATATTGACAACCCTAAGCTCCTCCTGACAATTCAGAACCTGCCTGACTATTGGGCTGGGGGGCAGCCCCCTCCTATTCCTCGGCAGCAGATAGCCGCCCCATGAGACGATGTGAACGGCGGGGAAGCGTCGTCGGGCCAACTGCTTTTCTCCTCTTGCAGTTGGGTTCGGTCGACGAAGACTTCACTGGCTCGATCTGGCAGGACACCCTCACAAACGGCACCCTGTAGATGCTCAATCTTTCAATCTCTGGTGGATGCTCCTTCTAGGATCGATACTCCCACCACCGCTCCCTCGCGATCGGATTCAGTGAATCTGTTTGCTCCATGGCCCAGAGGAGCAGCTCTATGTACTCTGGCGCGACTCCCTTCGGGAGTATTGCCGCCTTTTCGCTCTGTTGCAGATATTTGGCCATGGATGTCGCCGTCGCTGCTAGTTGGTCCTTGTTGTCAAACCAAGACTGTATCTCCAACATCCTAGCTAGCTTCACAGGGTCGCCGTCTGCAATCCTCGCGTATCAGTTGTACTCCTCCATCAATCTACTTCTCCACAGCACCTTCACTCGCCGGCGGTGGTTTTTGAATGGAAGAGGAGAGGAGCACCGTTGGTTTTGTATTAGAATGGGAGAGGAGCGACACTGGTTTTGGACTGGAACAGGAGAGGAGGGGCGGTGGTTTTGAAATGGAAGAGGAGAGGAGCAGCGCTGCATTTAGATTGGAACAGGAGAGGAGCGACGGTGGTTTAAGAGGAGAAGAGCGGAAGAGCGGCGCTGGTCTTGAAAGTATTTTTTTGTTGTTTCGCGTATTTTGGGTCAAAGTTTGACCACGTACTATATTTGACAAGCAAAATGTGAATGCATGTCACCAAAAATTGTATCGTTTGGTTCGTATCTGAATGTACTTTCAAATTATACTCCCTCCATTTTTGTATACAAGGTAAAAATCAATGCTATGTTTAAGTCAATGTTGCAAGCTAGCTTGTCACCTTGATTGTCGTGTTAATTAATGTGGTTTTTCTCTCCCAAGCACAACAAGCCAACCCTCTTACTCCTCATTGGTTGATTAATGTTGGGAATGCAAGCTAACCTTCTCACTCCCACATGCACACAAGGGATATTAATGTCCTCGGGTGCTAGTACGAGGCAAACGCCATCAATTTGCCTCGATTAATGTTAGTGGCCTTGTATAGTTGCACATTGTAATTTTGATAGTGGCCTTGTATACAACGTATAACATATATTTTATGTGCGAAAATCATGGTCAATTATGACCCAGAATAAAAGGGAGACTAGTTAATGTGGGGTCGCTTTCTTAATTGAAGGGTAAATTGATTTTGATTTTGATCCCATCAGAGCGCGCCGACCCTCTCGACCAATCCTAAATCGCTGCCGCACGCTCCTCTCCCTCTTCTCCATTGCAAAACCACCTCCTCTCCTCTCCATCATCTCCATTCCAAAACCACCGTCTCGCCTCTCCCTCTTCTATATTGCAAGACCACTGTCTCTCCTCTGATTTCTAGACGCTTTGCTCCATGGCACGGGTGCAATCCATGGATACAAAATTAGTATACTGTATACTATTTAAAAGTCGAGGGCGGGGCTTTTCCTGCGTGGTAGGCAGCGAGGCAGTTCCGCCTAGTCGGTTTGATAGAGACACGAGAAGACGAGGGAGTAGGCTGCTGCAAACATAGGGCTGTGTGATTTGACAGCGAGTTACTGCTGGACAGGTGGGGCCTCGTGATTTGACTTGCCATTATCATTTTAACTACAGTGCTACGACCGGCGTGAGTCTCCCAGATTCCTGACCACCTCCATATAGGTGCCTCTCCCAATGCTCCACCATGTAGAAAAGGCTGGCTCTTACATGAGAGCCCATTTCTCCACTTTTTCCTTGCCTCTCTTTCCTCCACATATGCAAAAATGCCATGTAAAGCGCACTGAGGGAGTCCTGGATTAGGGGGTATCCGGACAGCCGGACTATAACCTTTAGCCGGACTGTTGGACTATGAAGATACAAGATTGAAGACTTCGTCCCGTGTCTGGATGGGACTCTCCTTGGCGTGGAAGGCAAGCTTGGCAATACGGATATATAGATCTCCTTCTTTATAACCGACCTTGTGTAACCCTAACCCTCTCCGGTGTCTATATAAACCGGAGGGTTTTAGTCCATAGGACAACATACAATCATACCATAGGCTAGCTTCTAGGGTTTAGCCTCTCTGATCTCGTGGTAGATCAACTCTTGTAATACTCATATCATCAAGAATAAATCAAGCAGGACGTAGGGTTTTACCTCCATCAAGAGGGCCCGAACCTGGGTAAAACATCATGTCCCCTGCCTCCTGTTACCATCCGCCTAGACACACAGTTCGGGACCCCCTACCCGAGATTCGCCGGTTTTGACACCGACATTGGTGCTTTCATTGAGAGTTCCTCTGTGTCATCGCCGTTAGGCTTGATGGCTCCTTCTATCATCGATAGCGATGCAGTCCAGGGTGAGACTTTTCTCCCCAGACAGATCTTACTGCGGGCCAACTCGCTTGGCCATCTGGAGCAGATCGAAAGCTACGCCCCTGGCCATCAGGTCAGGTTTGGAGGCTTAAATTACACGGCCGATATCCACGGAGACTTGATCTTCGACGGATTCGAGCCCCTGCCTTGTGCGCCACGCAGTCACGATTAGTACGATTTAGCTCTACCATCGGACCGTATTCAGGAGATCGCACCGGCAGCCGCTCCGAGCCTGAATTCGGAGCTAGTTGCGCCATCCATGGAGGGTTGATAGACCCCGTCACGGAGGCCATATCCTCAGCGGCGATCGAGCCGAATATCAAACTTACCCTTCACAAGAGCCATGTTGTCAAACTGCCGGATCCTTCTTCGGCCACGGACTCCGAACCACCTGCGCCCGTGCCTATCAAATCCGACTGGGCACCAATCATGGAGTTCAACTCCGCGGATATCTTTCAGCACTCGCCCTTCGGCGACATACTGAATTCATTAAAGTCTCTCTCCTTGTCAGGAGAGTCCTAGCCGAACTATGTCCGGCAGGATTGGGATGCGGATGACGAAGAAATTCGTCGCCCACCCACCACCCACTTAGTAGCCACTGTCGATGACTTAGCCAACATGCTCGACCTCGACTCCGAAGACATCGATGGTATGGACGAGATGCAGGAGACGAACAGGAACCACTGCCCATAGGGCACTGGACGCCCACTTCATCACATGACGTATACATGGTGGACACACCAAAAGAAAACGCCGACAAGGAACGGAAGGATGCAACGAAGAGTTGTCCACTCGAGAAGCAGTCAAAACGGAGGCGTAAGCGCCGCTCCAAATCCCGCCTCGGCAGAAACAATGATCATATAGACCCAGCGTTAGACCAGGGTGAACCATCGCCGGACCACGGCAACACGGGGAATCAAACCGAACAACCCGACTCTGTCAAAGATAATAGTCCGAACGACATCACACCGGACAGACACCTGGAGCAATAGAATGCCCGTCAAAGGCTTGTTGCCACCGTGAGGAGTCTGAAAAAGTAGAAGCAAAGGCTCAAAGCTGCACATGACACACTCAAAATCAGATGGAGTAAAGTACTCAACACAGCAGCGAAGTACGGCGGTAATCGCCCCACCAAGAGCTACCCGAAGCAGAAGTTGCTACCTGAATTCGATGAGGAGGCCTTAGATCCCTCGCAACCAAAAATTAAAACGGCCATCTGGCCGGATAGATGACCTCATGGCCAACACAGAGCGGCAAACAACGCCGCACATAAGCCAATACGCGAACCACGCGAGGGCTCGCATCAAAAGGACGGTGCAACCAGATCCATCTATGGACCACGCAAGCGCGCTCCAGCATACAATGCAACACAACAAACATCCGAACAACGCGGTACACCCAGATACAGGGGTGCCACACACCCCCTATGTTTCACCGACGAGGTGCTGGACCATGAATTTCCATAGGGATTCAAACCCGTAAACATAGAGGCATACGACGGAACAATAGACCCTGGGGTCTGGATTGAGGACTATATCCTCCATATCCATATGGCTCGAGGAGATGATCTCCACGCCATTAAGTATTTACCCCTCAAACTCAAAGGGCTAGCTCGGCACTGGCTTAAAAGCCTCCCCGAAAGCTCCATTGGAAGCTGGGAAGAGCTCGAAGACGCTTTTCGGGCAAATTTTCAAGGGACTTATGTCCAACCTCCGGATGCGGACGATTTAAGTCATATAACTCAACAGACCGGAGAGTCAGCCCGAAAGCTTTCGAACAGGTTTCTTACTAAAAAGAACCAAATAGTCGACTGTCCGGACACCGAAGCCTTGGCAGCTTTTAAACACAGCGTCCGAGACGAATGGCTTGCCAGACACCTCGGCCATGAAAAGCCGAGAACAATGGCAGCATTAACAAGCCTCGTGACCCGCTTTTGCGCCGGCGAGGATAGCTGGCTAGCCCGATGCAGCACCAGCGACCCAAGTACATCCGAAGTTAGAGATGGAAACGGGAAATCACGATGCAGCAAAAATAATAAGCGCCGGAATAAAGAAGACAGCCCGAAGAGCACGGCGGTAAACGCCGGATTCAGAAGCTCTCGGCGAGGTCAGCAAAAGCCACCCTCTAAAGGCGCCAGAGATGAACTGTCCAGCCTAAACAAAATTCTGGACCAAATATGTCAGATCCATAGTACCCCTGATAAACCTGCAAATCATACCCACAGAGAATGTTGGGTCTTCAAGCAGTCCGACAAGCTCAATGCCGAACATAAGGGGCAGGATATACCAAGCGAAGACGAGGATGAGCATCGCTAGCAAAGCACTGGGGAACAGAAGAAATTTCCACCAGAAGTCAAAACAGTAAACGTGTTACACGTGATAAAGGGGAGAAACAAAGCGGCACTCCCAGATAAATATGCCCAAGGGCCTATCACCGCGGAGTTCTGCCACTGGTCGTCTCAGCCGATCACCTTCTACCATCAGGATTACTCAGCAAGTATCCGGTGTGCAGGATGGACTGCCTTGGTATTAGATCCAATAATTGACGGATACCACTTCACACGAGTCCTGATGGATGGTGGCAGCAGTCTAAACCTGATCTATCAGGACACAGTCCGCAAAATGGGGATAGACCCAATGAAAATTTGCCATAGCAATACTACCTTTAAAGGAGCAACGCCAGGCCCAGGGGCTCATAGCACGAGCTCCCTGCTACTAGAGGTTATATTCGGCTTCCCCGATAACTTCCGTAGAGAAAATTTAACCTTCCACATTGCTCCGTTCGAAAGTGGCTATCAAGCACTACTCGGACGCGAAGCTTTCGCTCGCTTCAACGCAATACCGCATTACGCTTCCCCCACGCTTAAGATGCCCGGCCCACGTGGCATCATTATAGTAAGTGGAAACATTGAGCGATCGTTGCGCGCCGAAGAGAGTGCGACTGCCTCGGCAGCCTCACACTAAAACAGCCTCACCAACTAAAGCATTTGATAGGTCGTCAAGACCGCGGACATGGTCAGACGAGTCCGGCGCAGCTATATGTAATCCATACAGGTTTGATGGCCACACCCCTATTACAAATACAAGGGGTTCAACACGCGCAGACAAGTGGCAATTTTTACTCATCTTGAATTGTACATGGTTCTTTAAACCTACCTTTTTGCATGACAACTTTTCACCTAAGTTCCTCTCTTTTACAGATGACCATCGTGCTACACCCGTCCAGGATACGGCACAACGGAGACACAGGCGCAGACGTGCAACAGGGACCTGTTCCAAGGATTCTTTTTAGATTAAGACCCTGCGTAAACCTTTCTTACTGTCTCTTGTTAATACACATTCCTCGGATTCTCAGTACTATTGAGAAGGATGCTGACGTCTTGGCATGTGGCCACGATAGAATAATGCACGTACCTAGACACCAGGGGCTTCTTACAAAGGGCACTGTTTAGGCCCAGTTTATACCATAAAGACCGAATACCTTAGGGAGTGTTCAGCGTCGCGAGTTTGGCCTTATATGCATCAGCTCCGAATCATGTCTTTGGTCAAATGTTGGGTTTGCCCGGCTCCTGTGTTTTGTTGCCTTACATTCCGCTCTATCGGCTAAGGCGGCACTAGGAGAACTACTGCGATTGTGCCCCGGTTCATCCGGACGAGCACCTCAGTAGAGAAAGCCAAAAACTGACTGTCATGATATAGCGTGAGACTGGTCAACCACTCGATGACCTATCGAAATGTTAGAATTCCTCCGCCTTAACGAAGGGCCGTTTCTCGGCCAGGCATGTACGCACCCCGAATTCGGGAGAGTGCGGAGCCACCAGGGGCTATATAGTAGCCCCACCGTCAAACTCCTATGGCTAAGTGAAAGTGTTATAGCATTATAGTCCGGTTGCCTCGTTCGCTGCGCTATCACCTCTTTAATAGGACCAAGACGTTGGATTAAGTGTGAACACGCGTCTTCTGCGAACACCTCCGCATTATACGCGTGGGGGTTGAAGCCGACGACTGCAATCTTTCAGGTTATATACATATATAAATAAATGGCCACACAGGAGGCATCATATTACTTTCAGGCAAAAGTATAAATACAACCTTATTAAATTTCATAAACATTGTTTTGGGAATACATGTCACTCAAACATAACATTCTCCGAGCACTGGGCCTCTATTGAATGAGCGCCCTCAAGAACTTCCTCAAAATAGTGCTCGGCTGCCACTCGACCTATGGCCGAACCCTGCGCCGCAACAGTGGTGGCATCCATCTCTGCCCAGTATGTTTTGACACGGGCAAGGGCCATCTGCGAGCCTTCTATGCACACCGACCACTTCATCGCATTAATGCGTGACACCGCACCAAGGAACTCCTGCACCAAGCTAAAATAGTTGTTCGGCTTTGGCCTTTCCGGCCACAGATGATCCACGACAGACCTCATGGCGAGTGCGGACAATCTATTGAGTTCGGCCCATTCGGCAAGCTGATCAGTCAATGGAAGCGGACGCTCTGGAACGTTAAATTGCGATCAGAACAGCTTGTCCACTTCACGATCTATTGGATCTCGGAAGTATTCGGCCGCATCGACAGGGCTCGCCGCTAAGTCCATATATGTGTCGGCCGAACTCCACAGCCGATCCATAGGGGCATACCGCGGATCACCGGACTTCCTCCGCAGCATAAAGGGCTTCCCAGTCACAATGTCCCCGACTTCACGCAGTTCCTCCTTCTTCGCTCTCATTGCAGAGTGGGTGTCTTTGGTCGCCATTGTGGCCTTTTCAAGGTCCGTCGCCTTCGCTCGGTTTTCTTCTTCAAGGAGCTGGCAACGATCGGCAGTGTCTTTTAACTTTACAACCATCTTGGGCATTTTCTCTTCGCTCTCGCAATGCGCGGCCTTCTTGGCCCTCAACTGTTCGGCCGCCTTCAAAGCAGCCGCATTACTAATCCTTGCTTGTTCTTTGGCTCGGGGAAGTTCCGCCCAAAGGGTCTCCACGGTGGCAGTTCCATCTGCAGTCACAACATATTAAAGATACTGGCATCACGCTGCTCTTCCTATGTGACATTCACCAGAAAACATTACTTACCCTGTGCCTCATCAAGACGCTTGTTAACAAGCTCGATGTCGGCATCTGCTGCATCCAGTTGCCGCTTTAGTTCGGCAAACTCATTAGTCCGGCTAGCCACCGGAGCTTCCACCACCTGCACATAAATGCGGTATGGTTATAACCTAGGACTACGATCCTCTATTTGCCGCCGTTCTCGGTGACAACCAGAGTCTCAGGGGCTACTATCTACACAGGGCACACCTAAAAATGTGCGGTACTATCACAAATGTATATCATTTCACGCACCTCAAAACCCATCAGTAGACTCATAAAGGCTTCATGCAACCCGCTTTCGGCGGACGAAATCCTTTCAATCACCGTACCCATCAATGTACGGTGTTCTTCTGAGATAATTGCTCGCTCTAGCAGATCCCTCAGTGCGTCCGACCGCATACCAGACGGAGCCTGATTCTTTTGGTTGCTCTCTTCAAGAGCCAGACACTGGAGATTTCGGGCGACCATAGGATTATCTTCTGGCCTCACCTGATCCGGCGAGGCCCTCCGTGACGACACTCAAGGTCGCCTGCCTCTTAAGCGGGGGAGTCCGGGGGAGGCATTTCGCTCTCCATTATCTCCGGAAGAAGATCCCCCGAAG
Source organism: Triticum urartu (assembly GCF_003073215.2). Classification (NCBI taxonomy): domain Eukaryota; kingdom Viridiplantae; phylum Streptophyta; class Magnoliopsida; order Poales; family Poaceae; genus Triticum; species Triticum urartu. The sequence continues at coordinate 362,790,544 of NC_053025.1, read as the reverse complement.
ACGAGCTCTGCTGAGAAGGGCTAAGATCCGAACTGCAAGATAAATGCTTCAGTTATTTTCCTCAGAGGTAAGGTAGTATATCTTCACTATTAAAGTACCTTTTGATTACTTACAACTCGTTAGAGGGCTGATCCCCGTGCATACTTTGTGCGGCAAGAGAACCCTCCAAGGCAGGACTCTATGGTGGAGATTTCTTCTCCCATTTGGAAACCTTGGTTTCCGGATCTTCAGAGGTAGTACTCTTCCTTCCCCGGGGTGAGAGAATGTCAGATTCCTCCCCTTGATTATCCTCCCTCACGGAGGCGCTCGTTCCCTCGGTTGGAATTGGTAGTGATGGAGGCCCGCTTTCGCCCTCATTATTCCCCCCTTTATCTTCCTTTGAGGGTTCCGAGCAAGGTGCTAGCTCGAGCATCTTTTCCAGTACCGGATTATCTAATCCCTCGGGAAGGGGGGCCGAACACCGAATCATCTTCGCCTTTGTTAGCCGGTCCTGGTCAAAGAGCGATTTCTCAGAATGACGTCATGATAAATGAAAGACGGTGTGTTCGGCTAGAGGATTACTTTCTTGGTCGGCGGTGCAGTTGCTGCTCAGGCCCACGTCCTCGGTAGTATCCAGACATTCTATTTGGGGTCCGAGGAATGATTTATACATCTCCTCATGCGTCAGGCCGAGGAAATTCTGAATAGTGCACGGTCCTTCTGGGTTGAACTCCCACATGCGGAGGGGCCGGCGTTTGCAAGGCTGGACTCGACGAACCAGCATGACTTGCACCACCATAACTAGACTGAAATCTCCTTCGAAGAGATCTTGAATGCGGCTCTGCAGTATAGGCACATCCTTGGCTGGACCCCAGCTTAGCCCTCTGCTAATCCATGACATCAGTTGTGGGTGGAGGGCCCGAGTGGAAAGCAGGGGCAGACACCCACTTGGCACTTCTGGGAGCTGTGATGTAAAACCACTCCCGTTGCCATAATCCGGACACCTCTAGAAAGGAACCCTTTGGCCATGGAGCTCCAACGATCTTGCTTATTAATGCGCCTCTGCACGCTACATGCCTCCCCTCGACCATCTTCGGCTTCACGTGAAAGTTCTTAAGCCACAGGCCGAAGTGAGGGGTAATGCGGAGGAAGGCCTCACATACGACAATAAAAGCCGAGATGTGGAGAAGGGAGTCCGGGGTTAGATCGTGGAAATCTAGCCCGTAATATATCATCAAACCCCTAACGAAGGGATCCAGAGTGAGGCCTAGACCTCGGAGGAAGTGGGAGATGAACACAACATTTTCGTTGGGTTCGGGAGTAGGGACAACCTGCCCTCGGGCAGGCAGCCGATGCGAAACCTCGGCAGTCAGGTATCTGGCCTCCCTCAACTTCTTGATATCCTCTTCCGTAACGGAGGAGGGCATCCACCGGCCTTGAAGGCTAGATCCGGACATGATTGAAGGTCCGAAGCACCTGACTTGGGCTTTGGGTGTTAGAACTCGAGGCGGGGGAAGGACTCGATTGAGCACGGGAGGGAAAAAGTAAAAGCCTTGTCCCTTTATAAAGAGGGTGAATATCAAGCGTCCTCCTAGTGGTCGTTTGGGACTTGCCTAAAATCTAGGAGTCCTAGGCACGGTTGGGTTACCCACCACCGTATTGATGAGAATCCTGTAATTAGGGGAACACGATCTCTGCTTTGACAAGACGTGTCAAGAAACCGCCTCGCGTTATGTGTGGAGCTGGTTGAAGAAAAACGGTTCGAATAATCACCGTGCCATGGCCTGATGTCATGTTGCCAAAGCATGTCAGCAGATTAAGATTTGTGGAAATATTATTCTCTCTACAGTGGTATGTGGAATTTATTTTGCAAGGTCGGACGCTATCCTGGTATTCAAACTCTTTTGTGATGTGTTCGGAGGAGGAACCCACCTTGCAATGCCGAAGACAACACTGCGCACCTGACTTATCGTCATTGAAGCCTGGTTCAGGGGCTACTGAGGGAGTCCTAGATTAGGGGGTATCCGGACAGCCGGACTATAACCTTTGGCCGGACTGTTGGACTATGAAGATACAAGATTGAAGACTTCGTCCCGTGTCCGGATGGGACTCTCCTTGGCGTGGAAGGCAAGCTTGGCAATACGGATATATAGATCTCCTTCTTTATAACCGACCTTGTGTAACCCTAACCCTCTCTGGTGTCTATATAAACCGGAGGGTTTTAGTCCATAGGACAACATACAATCATACCATAGGCTAGCTTCTAGGGTTTAGCCTCTCTGATCTCGTGGTAGATCAACTCTTGTAATACTCATATCATCAAGAATAAATCAAGCAGGATGTAGGGTTTTACCTCCATCAAGACGGCCCGAACCTGGGTAAAAACATCGTGTCCCCTGCCTCCTGTTACCATCCGCCTAGACGCACAGTTTGGGACCCCCTACCCGAGATCCGCCGGTTTTGACACCGACACGCACTATTGTACTTACTTTTACTTTCTCCTACAGGTGCTTAAGCTTGCCACATAAGCATAAAGTCTCATGTGGCAAGTTAATCAAGAAGAGAGAGACTAGTTTGGTGACCCAAGGAAGAAACAGTGCTAAGCGTGTGTACCTAGCTGAAAAGACAATTTTGAGTCTATAGCTAATTAAATGAAGCAAACTTAGCAACACCATTTCATTGGAAGAGGTCACTCCTTGGCAAATGCAATAAATACACGCGCTTAGCACCATTTCTTCCTTGAGTACGAAGAAAGAGATAGAGAGGAGTAAAAAAAATACACTTATAGCCAACCTTGTTGTAGTATGAGTGACTAAGTGATGACTATGTATGACATGCCAACATCAGATAGCCTAACGCACTATGTTAAATCTCCAAGGGCGCGACCGCGCGAGCGACGGTCGTTGTAGGCGTGACCATGATACGGGCTGCTGGCAGCCCATGGATCTGAGATCAAACGGTCCCATGCTAAGTTGCTGAAAACTTGCAGAATAACCCTCCAGGATAGGATATTCACCCATAGGTCTAGAATCACTCCATGCAACCGTTCGATCTCAGATCCAAGGGCTCTCAGAAGACCGTATCATGGGAGAATGGAAAGCCACTACCCTACCGTTCGCACGCTGGCAGTTCGCTCCTACTCGTCCTTGCACGTCCTTCAATACTACGGCGGTTCGCTCCTAGTCGTCCCGTCCATTCACATTACGGCAGTTCCACTAATCCTAACCCTCCTCCCAAATCCATGGTGTCCCAAATCTCCACTATCGGCGGTGAGTACAAGGTTAGAACCATCACCGGTGATGAGTTCGACGTCATCTACACCTGTTCTTCCGCGACGGTGAAAGGATGCCTTTCTCGCTTCAGACGCATGTTCGAAGACTCAGATGATGAGTGGGTCGCTGGGTTAGATGTTGAGTACACCACAGTCCTGGGACGAGAGAAGGATCTAAAGGATGAAGATAGGAAGAAGCCCGCCGTGATCCAGGTTTGCGTGCATGACTTATGCTTGGTCTACAACATATGCCATGCCGACGTTGAGTGCCAGGATTTTAAGGACTTCCTTGAGAGCAACCTAGTCAAATTCGTTACTATAGACTTTGGTAACGACAAAGAAGTCCTGCATCGGGTAGGCCTCGTTGTAGGCAACACCTTCGACCTCCAGAAGAATCGGCTGGTGTCCTCTCGTCAGCCTTCAATGCTGACCCTGGCAGGAGTCATGGTTCATCCTTCGTACGGTAAACTGGAGAAACCTCATTACACGTTTCATCGTCATGCATGGCAGCGGAATTTACTAGATATATACCACATCCACTACGCTACAATGGATGGCTACCTTTGCTTCAATATCTACAAGGGTTCGATGAAGAGCAACAGCCAAGTGTGCGGTTCAAGCAAAGAAGTATCGGCCAAGAGGAACAGGGACAAGGACGAAGTCGAGGATGTGGACGAGGACTCCGAGTAATGTGGCAGTGTCGTTGCTCATGGTGGTTCTAATGCAGTGTCTACCAGAATAGTAGCAAAGCTTAATTTCAGGTGTGCTTAATTTAATTTGAGGGGTGTGTTGTGCTGAGCCCCCAGCAGAACTATGTTATGTTTCTTCTCGTTACTTTAACTCTTAAGTACGTACATACTAGTATTTCTTACAATTCATCTTTTAGTTGGTATAGTACTACCACTCGTTTCTTCACATTATATATGTACAATATATATGGCCAACATCATATAGCCAGCAGTTTAGTTGTCAAAGAATTTCAGGGTGCTTAGTTTTGTCAAAGAATTCCAGGATGCTTAGAGGGTGCATGGATCCAAGGGACTTATTTTAGTCTGACTAAAAATAGTCTCTTTAAGAGGCTAAAGTTCCAAGCACCCCTGACTAAAGAGGGGCTAAAACTAGTCTTGAGACTAAAGTTTTTTAGTCAGGGGTACCCCTACTAAAATGTGGATTAGTCCTCTCTCTACTAATTTAACTCCTCTCCTTTAACACGGGCGAATTCTAGATTGGAGGGTTTGGAGGATAATAAATGCTCATTAACCTGATTTTAGCCTTTTTAGTATTTGGATCCAAGCATGGGTGAGGCTAGCATGTTTTAGTCCCACTACTTTTAGTCATGGGACTAAAACGTATCCAAGCACCCTCTTAGTTTTATTTGAGGGGTGGGTTGTGCTGGACACCATTATTGTGACTAGCCTTTTTAATAGAACTATATGCATAATTTGGTGACGAGCGCTCTCTATATGTACCACCTTTTTTTTAATTTCAAGTTTTGCTCCATGGCGCAATCCATCGATACTACTGTTGTACAAAAGTATACATTTTTAAAAGGCTAGAGGGCGGGGCAGTCTAGCTTGGTCGGTTTCACGAGAGGCAAGGGCCTTTGTGATTTGATGGCTCATTACTGCTGGAAGGCGGGGCCTTGTGATTTGACTGCTCGTATAAATGTGCCGATGACCTGATCGAGGAGGAGCAAAGAACCATGCGGTATACTCAAGTTTTCCACTGGAGTAGTACTGCGACGGAGGAGCACGAAACACGGCAGCCCAGTGCCATATGGCGATAAAAAATGATCTAATTTGCTAGTCATCTCATTGTTAGCATTGTTCTAATCATTCCCTAAAAACATTGTTCTATTCATGCCCCGCAGAGAACGTGACACGTGCGGCGAAACACCTGAAGCAAAAGATGAAACACAGGAGCAAAAGAAGAAGGAAGATTATCACCCCAAATGATCTAATTCGCCGCGGAGTCGTCACTTCTTCTTCATCGCCTCCACGACCTCCATCACCTTGCGCGTCTCCTCCGCCATCTTCATCATTGTGTCCATGACGCGGCATTTCTCGACGCGAGCCTTCATCATATGTTCCACGGCCGTATTACGTACCTTGACAGCAGCCGGGTGCGCGATGCGGAGCTTCGCCAACTCTTCCTTCTGTTACATGGCGAGGGCCTGCAGCATCTTCATCGAGGAACTACTATTCTCATGCAGCTTCTTTCAGCCGGCGTTCTTCTCCTTCAATAGGTCGATCTCGTGGTAGAGCTTCACATTGTCCTCCCGAAGTCGCAGGATTTCGCCAGTCGCCTTCTTCTCCGAGGCAATGCTCTTCTTCAGCAGCATCACCAAGCTGGCGGTCAACTCCCCCTACTGATTGAGCTCAGCGGGCATGTCGTCGAGGCTCTCCTTCAGCAACTCCATCAAGTCTTGGATGAACTCCTTCTGCTTATTGAGCTGATCGGGCATGCCGTCGAGGGATAACGACTCCAGCTCCGCCTGCTCGGCATGTTCACCTCCGCGGCTAGGGCGCTCCTGGGAGCCATCGCCTGGCCGTGAGAGATCTTTCGAGGCCTCTGCTTGGCGGCGAGCCCTCTCTTTTTCTTCCGCAGCCTTGGTTGCCGCTCCGTTGTTACGTGTAGTTCTCGACCTAGAGCTCTGCTCACCGGCCATGGCAACGACGGACGAAGCAGAAGCACTTATGAGGAGGAAAGGTAGAGTGATTTTCGGTTAGGTAGTTCCCCTTTTTAGAACCTAAGTGCTAGCACTAGTACTAGTACCTGCATAGTGGGAACATGTTCAGGTTTGGTACGTACTACTAGTAGGTGTGAGTAGGCTTTCAAATGTGATGGGAACAAGGTAAAGATTAATTGATGGTTTTGGTTTCGAGGCCCGAAACGGCTCCCGATGAGTTTAGCGGAACATAAATTTCAAGTACTACACTGCTCAAATGCGTAAATATTATGTTACTATCAAAAATTGGCACAAAATACAAAGGAGACCAATGGAAGTACTACTAGCAACCCACGATTTAACTACTCGCATGCGCGCAGTGGAGTAATAATGTCTTTCTTCCGCCCTCACATCCACTCAATTTGCATGCGCTGTATTAATTGACCATCAATGAAGTGAACGACTTTACACGCGTCAAATTATCACATGGGGTGGATCTTGGTACAAAATTGCGTCCGCCCGTGTACCCGCGTGTGTGTGCGAGGAATGAGTGTGTGCATGGCGTGCGTGCACATCTTCGCTTCGTGCATGTACCGCTAGTATGGCTTAGGGAGGACGTGTACATTCTTCTGGAACCAGCAGCACGTCACTGTGATCAATCCACGCAAGGAGGTCGCGACAACGCCTACACATGTGCCACGTGGCTTCATGAACTATAAGAGAGACACTGTGTAGTGTGCCATTGGTATTCTAATTTACGTGTTTTGCACATACTCGAAGTACTAGTAACGTACACGTGCATTGCACGCATCAGATTTTGCAACCAAATTATGAATAAATACCACACTATAGCATGTAAGCTCTGAGTCATATATGCCTGATGTAGCCCTTTTTTTAATTCTTATAGTTCATCTCATTCAAAATCAATTAGTTTTTATAAAAAAGCTAAGAACGCGGGAATAGGAAAAACATGGGATTATAGTGGAATGTCGTCTTGAATCCTATAGGATTGTATGAGTGTTTGATTGTGCATACAAAAAATGCAGAATTCTTTCAAAGAGGTTTGAGTGGATGGGATGTTTCCTATGAAATCTAGTGCAAATGAATCATATGGAAAAATTC
>NC_053025.1:362172385-362182504 GCF_003073215.2 Triticum urartu | reverse complement strand
GATCAGGTCGTCATTCTTCTCCACCAATACTTCAATTTCTTCTTCATAATCTTCACGTGTAGCCTTGAGTTCTTCCTCCAGTTCCTTGATTCTAGTCTTAGCCTTCTTCAGATCTATCATGTCGGCGCACATCTGGTTCTCCTGTTCGTCGAATGTGCTGGTTTAACTCCTGGATAAAAGCTGCGATTGATCTATCCTTCCTGGTGCTGATCATCTCCCAGTGTTCATCTCGCGCCCACAAATCTGGTAGATAGTATCCTTGAGATCCTTGCGGTAGACTTCTCCAATGCGTCCCATGGCGATGTGAGCTGCCATGCTCTTTCCTAGACTCCAAGTTGGTGCATCAAAAGAAAACTCTATGGGCTCAGTGACTGGCATGAACGTCCTTCCTGGAACTTGAACTTGAATCATCCAGCGCTCTTCTTCAGGTAAAGTGGCGTTGTAGGTTCCTGTGAAGCTTGGTACTCCTATGTTCAGGTATCTAGTGACTTCCTTCAAGTGACGTCCAAAGGGTGTATCTTCATCCGGTTGCGTGAACTTGTTCCTTGCATCCGCCATCCTAAAGAGTAGAAAAGATGAGAAGTCAGAAGAGAAGAGAGTGATAGTGATCTAGGTCTTTTAGCTTAGTGGTCGTGTCCTACAGTCAGCGTGTGCTCTGATACCATCTCTGTAGCGACCAGACCTCAAACAGTCTGATCTCTGTGCTCCGGTGTCATCCCTGGATCAGTAATGCTGACACCACACAGTACTCGGAGGATTTATAGCAGAGTAGCAATCACACACTTATTACATCGAGTGTCTCAATAGAGAACTTATTACAATAAATATGGCTTAAGGCCATCTAATAACGATAACAGCGGAAGGCTTGGAAGATAAGTGAGTCCATCAACTCCAACGGCATCACTGAGTATAGAACCACGACCTAAAACTCCTTAATCGTCGTCTGAAAAGTCTGCAACATTAACGTTGCAGCCCGAAACGGGTCAGCACATGGAATATGCTGGCAATGTAACACATAGAGAGTAATGGAATGAAACAGCTATACTATATGCATATTTGGCTGGTGGAAAGCTCTATGGTTACAGTTTTGCGTAAAGCCAATTTTTCCCTACTTCAAAGGAATAAAATTTATTTAACTATCATGGTAGTTGTTAAACATTGAGAATGGTTGACAGCATTCTCAATCCCAATTAAGCATCATCATTAACATAACCCAACAAAATTAATTTAGAGTAACATGTTGAGATTCACATGATAATCCAGGTACTAGATACTCAAGATGTCCATAACCGGGGACACGGCTAACATGATTAGTTTATACACTCTGCAGAGGTTTGCGCACTTTTCCCCACAAGACTCGATCGCCTCCGTTTGGTTTCTCGCACTACATGGTGTTTGAGAAACGGATGACCGAGACATAGTCTTTCAGAAGCGCTAGCACCTTACGATCGGGTAGACCGTACCACCTACATCCCCTACATCTGCTAGTCTACCACTGTAAGAGTTCGCATGACTTAGTCAACTATGCTAGAGCCCATAATAGCTTGTGGCTGCACACGGAAGTTTCTAGTGAATAGTCTCATGATCCACCCAGATGTGTGTTTAAGTTGCCACCTTAGATAAATCCATTAATTAACAAACTCACATCTGTCATGGATATCACTCACCCAATCCACGTCTACTAGCATAGCATGGCATAATAAGCAAACGTAGAAGTAACTCCCAAAGGTTTGATAATAAACAGGTAATAGGTACTACCTCAACTACTTCCCATCCCACAATTTATTTAGATCCTAATCATGCAATGTGCGAGGATTGATCTAAGGCAATAAAACTGGGTAGTAGGAAAGGTATGATCAAAGTGTTACTTGCCTTGCTGATGATCCGGGAAACCTAGCGATTCGAAGTAACAAGCGGCGCACTCCGGGTACTCTATCGCAAACAAGCAAACAAGCATACAATAAGTACTCATCTAATGCATGGGTAGAACTCAAATAAGAGATCTAACCAGAAGGTTCAACTTAAGAACTCCGGTTTGCAAAAAGAATCAAATCGAACGAAGCAACGAAAATCAAACAGCGAAAGAAAACAACTTCGTTCTACTAATCTGGATCTAGGGCAATTTTTAGTAGCAAAAACTTGTTTAAGTTGGTTAAACGGATAGAGGGTTTCGAGACGAAACTCCAGGAGCTTGAATCGCCTGATTTCGATAAACGAGCGAAAAGTTATACTAAAACAAAAATCGGATCAGGAATCGCGATCAGAAAAATCACGGATTTAATCCGAGAAAAAGAAAAACGACGAACGTTCGCTAGAACGAACGAACGGACGAACACCATCTATTTAAATAAACCATAAAAACCGATCTATTTAAAAAAACCGAAACTAAAAAAACCGACGGAAAAACCAGACGGTTTTCCGAAAAAAAACTAAAAAAAACCAGCACGGAAATCGAGGCGCGGCGAACCTCGGGCGGCGGGCGGCAGCGGCGGGGCTGGGGCTGGGGCAGCTCGGGCTAGGGTTTGGCTGGGCTCCCCTCGGCTTATAAAGGCTAGCGGGCCGGAGTCCTAGTCGGACACGGCCCGTAGGTCGGTTCGTTTTTTTTAAATAATTACGCGCAGAAGAAAAATAAAAAGAAATACTAAACAGACTCCAAAAATCCCGAAATAAATTTTCCCTGGCTTCTAAAATCAAGCCGCACAAGGTGAACATTTATTTGGGGCCTAAATACAATTTTTAAAAACACACATTTTTCCTAAATTCAAATAAAATAATGAAAAACTCCGAAATAAAATCTTATTTGATTTTTTATTAAATCCTCAATATTTCTTTATTTTGGGAAAGTCATTTTATTCCCTCTCTCATATTTTTGTAATAGAAATAATTGATGATAAAATAAATAAAAATCCTGGCTGAAATTCATGCCGGACTCGGCGGTCATCACGCTGCAGCTCGGTCCCTTGTAAGCAAGGCCTTCCGTACAGGCTTTTATTGGCCGACGGCCCGAGCAGAAGCCCAGGACTTAGTCCAACGATGCGTTGGTTGCCAGCTTTTTGCAAACCAAAGCCATATGCCACCCACCGCCCTCCAAACTATCCCCATCACTTGGCCCTTCGCGGTCTGGGGGCTTGACATGGTTGGACCCCTTAAAGGCGGAACCCACAAGAAAAAATACTTACTGGTCATGGTGGATAAGTTCACCAAATGGATAGAAGCCAAGCCTGTTAAGACGGCCGAATCCGGACCGGTGATAGACTTTATATCCGGGGTTGTACACCGTTATGGCGTCCCCCACAACATCATCACTGATAACGGCACAAACTTTACGGCCGACGAGGTAAAACTCTGGTGCAAAAACATGGGCATCAAGCTCGATTATGCTTCCGTCTATCACCCACAAACTAACGGCCAGGTCGAACGTGCAAATGGTCTTATCATGAGCGGCATCAAACCCAGATTAGTGCGGTCCCTTAAGGAATCTAACACGCACTGGGTAGAGGAGCTCGACTCCGTACTCTGGGGGCTGCGGACCACGCCGAATCGCACCACCGGATACACACCATTCTTCATGGTGTACGGCGCAGAGGCAGTTTTGCCCTGCGACATAATTCATGACTCACCTCGAGTGCGCATGTACGAAGAAAGAGAAGCCGAGCTCGATCGGCAGGACAGTTTGGACGCCTTGGAGGAAGAGCGTGACGTGGCAAAAGCCCGTTCCGCATTCTATCAACAGCAGGCTCGAAGATACCAAAGCAGAGAAGTACGGGCCAAAAATTACAACGTTGGCGAATTAGTTCTACGCTGCCGGACAAGAAAAAGGACAAACTCAAGCCCAAGTGGGAAGGTCCCTTCATAATTGACCAAGTCCTGACTGGTGGAGCGTACCGCCTGCGAGATGCATCGGATAACCGACTCGAGCCGAACCCATGGAACGCAGCCCGTCTTCGAAGATTCTATGCCTAGCGCCGGACTCTGTGTTCGTCTCCTTCCTCTGTCCATTTTTTATATACTTTCTGTCTTACATTTCTCTCCTTTCCTCTCTCTCTCTATAGCCTTTAAAGGCTCATAAAGTGACGCGCTATCCGCGCTCATTAAACCTGGGGGCTTCTTTAAACAGAAGCTTATTTATACGGGCTTCATGCCCAACACATGTGTCACACTTCCGCATGTACCTTTTATTCACCATTATATGCATCGATATGACTTAAGTTTTGGCCAAGCTGGGTTGCCTGGCTCCTGTGCTTACCCCTACGTTCCCGATTGTTCGGCTAGGTGGTAAAGGGAGCACCTCTGCGATTGTTACTGCCGGGTCAGCCGGATGTGTACCTCAGACTGGGTGAAGCCGAAAGCTAGCGTTCTTAAGGGAATATTCGGTCGGTGAACTAAAGATGATCTTTTTTTATATTTATCTATACGCCCCCAGATGTTTTTCCTGCGTCTCTTTCGCAGAATGGACATGCACTTTAGGGCATGCCTCCCAGGGAAAGGAACCCCTAACGGAACTATTCTCCCTGGAAGATGTTTCTTACTAACCATGTAATATAACATAACTAGTTGGGCACTTGTCTGTTCAAGCACTAATGACCCCTACGCCTGGTCTCCATGCATACCCCGGTTCTTATATAACCGCGAGGGTATTCGGACACACTCCGGACCATCAGGTCCCGAGGTTGAAGCGAAAAGGTCGGCCATGACAAACGATCTACAATCCGGCTAGAAGGCATTACACATGTCAATTATAATACATAGTCAATCTGACTGATTGTATTCCTCTTCAATACCATCTAACAGGCTGTCTAGTTTACAGTCCTGTTGGGAATACTTTGCGGCCAATTCTACTTGGCCGTATACTAAGCTCACAGGGATCTCCTTCCCATCGGGCCCCACGGGTCCGACCTCGGCCATGTGGTTTGGGTCAGCCTTCGTGTACCGCGTCTTCACCATGGCCCAGGCCTCCCTGGCGCCTTGACGGCAGGCCGACATCTTCCACAATCGGAAGCGCCGCCGCGCTCCCTTCAGCTTCTCTACAAGCTCTCCAAGGCCTTCGGGCATGGAGACGGATGGCCACAAGGCCTGGGCGACGCCTTGCATCACCTGCCGAACTCGCTCGTGCAGTTGTGAGAGCTCGGGAAGAAGGTCACCCGTAGAACCGGGCATTTCCTCTGCAGGACGACCTGTTAGCATACCTACAGACATTACTCTGTTAGTCGACTTCCTCGCCGAACTCTTTTTTCAAAGTTCGTTTAAGCACTTACTTATATGCCGCGTCGAAGCCGCTGATTCTCCTTCACGGAGTCCAACAGCTGGGCACGAACATCCTTCAGTTCAACGCCCAGCTTGGTGTTGGCATCTTGGAGATCGTTCTTCTCCCGCCTCACCTTTGTCAGCACGCTCTCACCAGCCTTCAGCTGGCGTCAGATTGTTGCTCTTCCGGATTTAATCCGGCGCCATCTGCAATTTCATTTGTCAGATTTGCACCCACGCCGCACTTCGCAAAATACTTATCTTTCGAAGCGTATATTACCAGAGGGGGTCTCCTTGGGCTCCCCTGCCGCGGCTAGTGCGGCCTCAAGTTGGGCTTTGCACTCTTCCAGCTCCTGGGACAGTAGGGTATTCTTCTGTAAGAACCTGCATAACAAATGATCCTTAAATCAGTTATTCTAACTGTTTCAAGTCTCAGGGGCTACTGGTATATATATAATTACCAAAATTTTCTTACCCGTATGTCTTTTACATACTGCTCCGTGGCTCTGGCTAGACCATTTTGAGCGGCACGGAGGTACGCATCTCCCGAATTGAAGGCATCCAATGCCTCTTGGGAGAAACAAGCGTCGCGAAGAACTGTCCGGCGACGCCTGTGGTTCATGGCACTCTCCACCTCGGAATTGGTGGCAGACAGCCTGTCCGCATCCTCTGTCGGAGGAGCGTCCGGTGCGCGCCTTGTGTTCGCCTCCGCTTCCGGACCAGGCTTTGGAGCCTGGCTGGTGGAGGCGCGATTGGCAACCTCTCCGGATATAGTCCGGCGAGGTCTCTTCGTCCTGAAGAGAGCACGAGCGTTAATATGCCTTGAAGGAATAACACCTGGGAATAAGATGGCGCGCTATACCTTTGCGCGGCGTCTCAGTCCGGACCGCACTTCTTTTCAGCCCGCGGGGCCTTGCCGCCCCTCATTGGCTAGTCGCCGCAGGCTCGGCCTCCCGTCTCAAGGACCTCCCCTGCAAAACACGGTTGTCATACGGCAATCGAAAACACGCGAGGATAGATCCCTTTTCAAAGTGCTGGGACTTCGGTCTCAGTTACCTGTGAGGCTGGGAGTAGCCCTGGGTAATCGGCCGTAATGGCCACCAAGGCGTTGTCCTTGCTCAATTGATGAAACACCCCATCAATCAGCTCCACAGATAAGTCCGGATCCTCTTGAGAGGCCGGGTCGAGGGACCGTCCCGGATCCTCGGGTTGTGGAGGAGGGCTGTTTATTTCTTTAACAGCCTGGCGCAGTTCCTGCGTTGAAGTCGTTAGACTGAATATTTAACGATGGGAATATAAAACGGATGGGCAAGTAAAAGTGTCCACTTACCCAACTTGGGGGATTCTACATAGAAAATCCACCCTGTGGGTTGACGCGGAGAAATTCCTCCTCTTCTCCCTTGTACAAAGCGGACAAGGTCTTTATTAGAGCGGCAGCCGAATCCGGCCCCTTACGGCCGTAGCGGGTGGCATCGTCCTCCCCGTTGAAGTCCCACATGGGGCGGCCTCTATACTGAAGCGGCTGCACCCCTCGCATGATGCATGCGGCCATGACCCCGATCATGGTCAGTCCGGAATGAGCTAACAATCTTATCCGGCCCATCAGGTAAAGAACGTCCCTGTCACTTTCCCTCTGAGGGCTCCGTGGACGCCAGCTTAGGCGCTTCTTTAGGGGAGCACTGTCGAACTCAGGGAGGCCGATCCGGACAGGATCCGGCAGCGGGACGTCCTCTATATAAAACCATTCCGAAGGCCAGTCCTCGGACGCCTTCTTTGGGGTTCCGGATAGATATCCGGTCCCGGCGATGCGCCACACTTCGGCTCCGCCCACTTGATATATTGACCCCTTCTTAGAACGGGGCACAAGGCAGAATAGCCTTTTCCACAGCGCGAAATGAGCCTCGCAGCCCAAAAACAGCTCGCAAAGGGCTACGAAGCCCGCGATATGCAATATGGAGGCAGGCGTGAGGTTGTGCAGCTGGAGGCCATAGAACTCCAGGAGCCCGAGAAACGGATGAATTGGAAATCCGAGCCCTCTTATTAAGTAAGGGACAAGGCATACCCGCTCTCCTTTGGAGGGATTGGGGGCGCTCTCCGCTTGCTCTCCGCCATTATAGGTGGCAAGTCCGGCTCGAACCGGAACCATATAGGCCGGGGGGAGAAATCCCTTGGTCTGGAGCGTTGCTAGCTCGCTGTGTGGGATGGAGCACCTCTTCCAATCTCCAGGCTGAGGGCTGGAAGGGCGAGAGGAGGAGCTGCGGCGGCCGGCCATGATAGAATGGACCTCTGTCGGATGCGCTCTGATGAATACTCGCGGAAGGGAGAAGGTGTGGTTTGGATCTAAATCCTCGTCCCCTTAAATAGGCGGCTCATTCACGCGACTAGGGGTGTAAATATAAAGAAACACCCTGACTTTTCGTATTCGTTTGACACGTGGAAGACGGCCATTATTGGGCGTAGAAGCCAAGGAGCACTACATTTACAAGAAACCGGACACTATTCAACAGGTACACGGAATTTGGAGGAGAACCCGCCTTGCAATGCCGAAGACAATTTGCGCGCCGGACTCGTCGTCATTGAAGCCTGGTTCGGGGGCTACTGAGGGAGTCCTGGATTAGGGGGTGTCCGGATAGCCGGACTATACCTTCGGCCGGACTCCTGGACTATGAAGATACAAGATTGAAGACTTCGTCCCATGTCCGGAAGGGACTTTCCTTGGCGTGGAAGGCAAGCTTGGCGATACGGATATGTAGATCTCCTACCATTGTAACCGACTCTGTGTAACCCTAGCCCTCTCCGGTGTCTATATAAACCGGAGGGTTTTAGTCCGTAGGACGAACAACAATCATACCATAGGCTAGCTTCTAGGGTTTAGCCTCTCTGATCTCGTGGTAGATCTACTCTTGTACTACCCATATCATCAATATTAATCAAGCAGGACGTAGGGTTTTACCTCCATCAAGAGGGCCCGAACCTGGGTAAAACATCGTGTCCCCTGCCTCCTGTTACCATCCGCCTAGACGCACAGTTCGGGACCCCCTACCCGAGATCCGCCGGTTTTGACACCAAGGCCGGCATCAATGGAAGATCCGTCAAGGTCATCATCGATGGAGGGAGTTGTCATAACCTCGCAAGTGAAGAACTTTGCTCCAAGCTCCAATTGCCCAAGACGAAGCACCCACATCCCTACAAAGTTCAATGGCTTAGCGACTTGCACTATCCAAGTCGAGCATCGAGTACAAGTCTCCTTCAAAATTGGTGCCTATGAAGACACTTTGGAGTGTGATGTTGTTCCAATGACCGTTTGCCACCTTCTTCTTGGACGCCCATGGCAATTTGATAGAGGTGTCATCCCACAAGACGAACGAACACTACATCTTCAAGATGAAAGGAAAGGAGTACGTACTTCGCCCCATGTCTCCAAGCCAAGTGATGACCGACAAGCAAGACCCATCGTGGAGAGAATAGTGAGAGAGCGAGCCACCAAAAAGAGAGTGAGCGCCACAAGCCCAAAATCGAGTGCCTCCACGATGAGCGACAAGAAGAACTTAGTCCTATTTGCCACCAAAAGTGAGATAAGAGGAGTGTGTGAGAACCCATCTAGTGTCCTACACTATGTCCTTTTGTGCAAGGACAATGCAACACAAGCTAACACCTCTCACGCTCTACCTTTAGTGTTGTCTTCTCTTTTGCAGGAATTTCAAGATGTTTTCCCCGACGAGCTACCTCCGGGACTACCTCCACTACGAGGCATCGAGCACCGCATCGACCTCATCCCCGAGCACCTCTTCCGAACAAAGCTCCCTACCGCATCAACCCCGAAGAAACCAAAGAAATACAAAGGCAAGTAAAGCATCTCATAGACCATGGACATGTGCGTGAAAGTTTGAGCCCTTGTGCCGTCCCGGTCATTCTTGTGCCAAAACGAGACGGTAGCTTTCGCATGTGCTCCGATTGTAGACCTATCAATGCTATCACCGTTCGCTATAGGTATCCCATTCCACGCCTTGATGATATGCTTGATGAACTTAGTGGTGCCACTATATTTTCCAAGATTGATCTTAAAAGTGGTTACTATCAAATCCGCATACAAGAGGGTGATGAATGGAAAACCGCTTTCAAAACCAAGTTTGGGTTGTATGAGTGGTTAGTCATGCCTATGGGTCTATCGAAGCACCGGGTACTTTTATGTGTCTTATGAATCATGTCTTTCGCCCTTACATTGGTGTGTTTGTTGTGGTCTACTTCGATGATATCCTTGTTTATAGCAAATCTCTTCAAGATCATGTCACCCATGTTCGAACCGTTTTGCAAACTCTTCGAAACGAGCATCTCTTTGCTAACATGGAAAAGTGCCTTTTCGGCGTTGATAAGCTCGTTTTCTTGGGTTTTGTTGTATCTTCTAAGGGTGTTCATGTAGATGAGTCCAAGATCAATGCTATTAAGACTTGGCCCCAACCAACCAACTTGCAACAAGTGCGTAGCTTTCTTGGCCTTGCGGGTTTCTATCGTCGCTTTGTGAAAGATTTTAGCACCATTGCTTCGCCTTTGCATGCTTTGAGCAAGAAGAAGTGCCTTTTGTTTGGGGACCATCCCAAGATACCGCTTTCAATGAGCTTAAGAATTTGCTTACTCATGCTCCCGTGCTTGCTTACCCAACTTTGACAAACCCTTTGAGATTCATTGCGATGCTAGTGGTAATGGCATAGGAGGTGTGTTAACGCAAGAGAAGCGCCCCATAGCTTACTTTAGTGAGAAACTTTCTGGAGAGCAACTCAATTACCCCATCTATGACAAAGAGCTATATGCTTTAGTGCGAGTTTTGCATGAATGGGAACACTATCTTCGCCCTCATGAATTCATCATTCATACCGT
>NC_053025.1:362157124-362171385 GCF_003073215.2 Triticum urartu | reverse complement strand
TGTGTATTCGAGCTTATGTATTAGAGCCCTCGAGGCCCCTGGCATGTAATATAAAGCTTGTTTTATTTTAATTTGTGTCTAGAGTTGTGTTGTGATATCTTCCCGTGAGTCCTTGATCTTGATCATACACGTTTGCGTGTATGATTAGTGTACAATTGAATCGAGGGCGTCACAATCAAAAAACACAAACTCATAATACCGATCGTCATCGAACGTTAAGTGTGCAGACCCTGCTGGTTCCAAAACTATGTAGACATGACCGAGACTCACTTTCGGTCAATAACCAATAGCGGAACCTGGATGCTCATATTGGTTCCTACATATTCTACGAAGATCCGTATCGATCAAACCGCATAACAACATACGTTGTTCCCTTTGTCATCGGTATGTTACTTTCCCGAGATTTGATCATCGGTATCTCAATACCTAGTTCAATATCGTTACCGGCAAGTCTCTGTAACGCCCCGGACACACCCGCCGGTGGTCGTTACTCCTGGCGGGATATAGACTGGCCCCATAGATCAATACTAGTCTTTTCTGCGCACTTTGTCCTCACTCGTGCGCACGAGGGAGCAACTTCCTGGTCGGTCACCCATCCTGAAATTACACCAAGGTGAGCACGCTTAACTTTGGAGTTCTGTCTGAATGGGCTTCCGGAAAAGAAGGAATTCCTTATTGATATGAGTAGTCTATCATCCCTAATAAGCCAGGCTATCACGTCTCTTTACTCGTTCCGTAATGCAACATCCGTAACTAACTCATTGTCACATTGCTTGCAAGGCTTATAGTGATGTGCATTACTGAGAGGGCCGCGTAGAGACTACCTCTTCGATGCAACGGAGCAATCGGAGTGACAAATGCCGTAATCTCGATCCTGTGCGAACTCAACAAACACCATCGGAAGACCACTCTGTTAAGGGAGAGCATAGGCTTAGTAGTCACCCAAGATATGACGTGACGTTAGTGAGTGTGCTGAGGGCACGATAAGTAGTCTGCTCCAGTATTCGAGTCGGTGTCCCCGATAATTTCATCAGTCCATAGGAGACATGTGGGTACTAAGTGTGGCTTGGGTCAGGACCCGGGAGTGCGCGACGTGAGGACCCTGATTCCAAGTCACGTGATCTAGCCGGTAACACCTCATATCACTTGCGGCCTCACGACACGGTATTCCCACGGGTGTCGCCTTACCATGGCCCGGGACCGTTTGCGTCTTTTGGCTCACGTATATGATAGTGTCGCTAGCATCCATATGACAGAGAACCCGGGCCGACATGGCTAGTCGTGAACCCAAAGCGGCACTAACCTATGGGGACATGCATACATGAATCACATCGAGCATGTCGGTCAGCAGCGTGTGAATCCGGGCTGTAGCACTGTGCTAACAGGACTCCGGGAACCCGGGCTGTAGCAGGCTAGGCAGGACTCCGGATGTCACCGCGTGACATTTCCCCGAAGGGACAGACAGGAACGAAGTGAAACACATGCCGGCCAGTCAAGTGTCCTGAGCAGTAGTGCTGGGCTAGCAGGACTCCGGTGAACCGGGCTGTAGCGGACTACTATGGCTCATGGAAGCACTAGACTACATTTCCCCATAAGAGAGGCTGCCAAGGATAAACAACTAGATTGTCGGATCCCACACATACCAAGCATTTCAATCATACACACAATATGCTCGATATGTGTAAATACAACATGGCATCACAACATAACTCTACACTCAAAGTATTTATTCATTAAAGGCTTCTCCAGTGAGAGCCATACATAACATGTCTTCATAACAGAGTTGGGTCACGATGCAGCCCGAACCAGAGTTCTAGTATAGAGTAATACAAGCAGGAGGCACATGCAGAAGCGACATAAGTCTGAGGCCGTGCACAGACTAGCATTAAGAAAGAAGTCTATCTTGAAGTCTGTCGTATCTACAATGGGCCTTCTCACGAGGGCAGATTGAACGACGGCGTGGCAGAGTCTACTCATCGACGGGTCAGAGGTCTACAATGTAAGCAACCCCATCGGGAGGGCAGGCTGGTTTGTCGGTCGAGGAAACGGAGTAATTAAGGAGCAGAGCGGTAGAGGGACTAAAGGTCAACTGCTAGAGGAAGTAGCTCCAGGGTCAGCAAACCTGGTGGCATTGGCGGCTCTCCGTCAGAGAAGGTGGTGAAGATTGCCTCAGCAATGCCTCAGCTTGGACTGTATTCGTAAGCTTATCCGTACAGCACCACCTATAGAGAAATATTTCCGCACACGAGTGATCACTAATCTTCGCACACAAATACTCAGCAGGATCGTGCTGTGATGTGATGAGAGGGCGGGATGTGCGGACGTGCAGCCGCGATTGTCTGTGAGTTTGAGAAGTCAGTAATAATGTTTAAGCTTGTCTCATGACGTGGGTACTAGGGCAACTCTAAGTAGTCCGACCTACTACGCAGGACCGCGGGGCTATTGCGAATAGAGGTGATGTGTGAACCCATCACGAGGGTCTGTAGTGGGCCTTGCTGGATCGAGCCCGCTTCAGCGACTGTGGACCGTGGCGTCTTACACGACGATGTACTCGGTAACGGTTCAAGCGAGAAGTGCTCCCATACGGAAGGGTGGTCGGCCATGGCCTACAACAGCCACTTCAGTCTTAGTCCGGTTTAGTCGCACGGCTATCCAGTTACCATCCGCCGAGGAGAGTCTCGGCGGGGTTGCAAGCAGTACGGTCCGAGCGTGAGCAGTGATGTGGAAGAGGTGGTCCGAGGCGCACAAGCGGAACAGGGCGGCCGGGGCATATCGCCGGCCACTAGTGTATCTATCGAACACAGGTGAGCCACCTAGGGTCAGTTCTACGCACGGCCGGCCGACAATTAACCTCTACAGCAACCAGGCATGGGGAATACGAGTTGCGACGTCAACTGGATTTAGAGTGGACGGATGTCGGAATCTAGACGCGGTGAGAAGTGAAGCTCAGCAGAGAGTCGGTGAGTTTCGGGGCTCCTGCAATGGGATGGATGGCTGAGTTAACTGAAATCTATGAAAATCCCAGCATTACAGGATCTCTAGTTGCTGGTTGATAGGCCTCTAATTGAAAGACCCAACAGGCAGTGCCTACTGTGCCTCTCTATCGGAGTACGCGTGCAGTACAAATCATGGTTCGACACAGACGGAGTCCGCTCGAGCATTACCGGCAATAATCATTGCAGCTCTGAAGGACCGATTCGCCCCAGCATGAAGCCCTGATACCCTGACACCATCATCTTGGGCGTAGCAGGGGCACTAGCAAGAGTAGGAATCCATTCGAGGAGATAGCATGCTCAACGAACGTCTACGCACATGTAGTGGGTTATCGAGTTACTCGTGAGCAATGAAGAGGGTCATGCGAGGATTGAAGGGGTGCAGCGCGGGACTGCCGTAGAACAGCGTCTGAGTTTGAATGCAGTTGTTGTCTATAATGCAGCAGTAGAAGTGGAGAGCAGAGGCTGCGAGAAGGCGATGAGATGGTGTAGGCGATTGATGATCAAGAGTGGGGCTGGCTTGCCTGATGGGAGGGGTGAGTAGGTAAGGAGGTAAGTGTTGCGCGTTCAGTTGCGATAAACTCGTGAGTTGATTCCGCGAGAGCAGAGGGCGGGCTCGGCAGAGAGGAGCCAACAGCGAGAGGAGGAGTAAGTCAGCAGTCAGGTCAGGGACGATGGCAGGAGAATATGCAAGCACTCAGGATGGTATCGCGTGATGGGAGACCTGGTAAAATGACCCAGAGCGGTGGTGTCGCTTGCTTCAATGCTGTTGTATATGACAAGTTGAAATGGGTCCCTATTTGAATCAAGAGTGTGAGCGAGGAGAGTGGAAGAATAGGTCGTTCTGCTGAGATAAGCTGATTAGACCTGTCTGGTTTCACGAGCAAGGAGGGACAATGGTTAATAAGGTTTTTGGGTCATACATGATAATCTCAATAAGGGTGGAAAGAGTGATGCAATTAGTCTCGATCATTTTATTGCGATTATATATAGTTGATTGATTGTGAGGCCTCCATGCGTTGACGGGATTTTGCCTAATGGATTTGTTAAGAAGTCTTTGGCTACTGGTTTCTGAGAGGATTTCTATAAAAGAATTAAATCCAGAAAATAATAATGTGCGTCGGACACTGCATATGAGACATCGGAGGTGAGTCAAGGCCGCCGAGGCCCAGTACAAAGAGCCTGGACTGGGTGGGCTGCGATAGTCGTGGATCAGCTGTCTCTGCGAGGACTGAACCACGAACTCTAAAGGCTGAGGTGTACCAAGCGTAGTCACGTGTGTAAGTGGTGGGGGCCCGGGCCCTGCCAGTTGGGCAGATGACTAATCAAGCGCCTGAGAGAGGAGGTGTAGCGGTAAGCCCTAGGGTTAATGAGCGAAAGGGGGCCGCACCGTGTGGGTCATGGAGAGCTCAGGGAGTTCACCCTGGGCGGCGACACAGTGCCTCGGAAGGTCAAGGCGGGTCAACCGCTCGGGTTTGGGTCGACGGCTACGACGCCGAGACTGACAGACATGGATCGCGGCTGGATTGGAGCGCGGGGTGTTGGCGCCGACGAGATGCGACGAAGAGTGCGAGCTAGCAAGGTTTCCTGGAACGCGCGTGAGGTGGGGACAAGCCGCGAGCGATTCTGGTGGTTGGAAGTGGGAGCGGGTCGGGGGGAGTGCAAGGGAACGGCGCCGGCGACGACCTGGGCGTCGGGTCGCGGTAGCTCGGCGTGAAAGAAGTCGGGAGCTAACGAAGGCGGCCGCCGAGGCATTGGTGCGGTGTGGGCGTCTGTGTGGGTTCCTGGGAACGTGGTGAAGTGCCGAGGGTGATGCCGCGTCGGATTCGAGCTGAGCGGATCCTCGGTGGGACCACGGACGGGCGACTGAGGCGGCTGCCATGGCCGGCCGCGGCGCGAAGCGAGCTCGTCGGCCTGGTGGCTGTCAACTGTGGTTAGAGGAGCTCGACGTGGAGCGGTGGCTCAGGGGGAGTAGAAAGGAGGAGCTTCATGGGCTCGAGGTGCAGCGAGGGTCGGAGCACGGGCTCGGTGAAGCTGCGGAGGTTGGCGGACATCGGGGGGTCGCGACGAGAGGCCTCCGCGGTGCGATGGGAGGGAGGGGGGGAGGTGGGCCGGGGGTGGGGCCGGCGGTGAGGCGCGGTGGGGCGATGCGGTCGGTAGGGCCTCAATCAGAGGAGAAGGTGCGGAGGAGGAGATGGCAGCTGGGCTGCGTGGACGTGGCGGTGGAAAGGTGCGCGGGACGGACTCGGGGGGTGGCTGAGGCGGCGTACGGAGGCGGCAAAGCGGGCGGCGCTGGCATCGGACCAGTGGGCCAAAAGCTTCGGTAGCGAGAGGAGCGAGCAGGGAAAGGAAGAGAGCAGTGCAGGGCGGTGGGGGGCGGCGGCGCGAGGCGTGGTCTCGATGGCGTCGCGGCTGGCAGCGTGCGACTTCGGCGAGGCAGAAGGGAGGTGGGTGGCGGAGACTGCGGACGGCGTCGCGGTTGTACCATCCTCTGGCTTCTGATGGCGAGGTAGGGTGATGGACAGGCGAAGCATGCGCTGGAATAAGGGCCGTGAACCAGCGCTGCAGTAAGTGGACGCCTGGCGCAACTTTACTGCTCTCTCTCTTGATACCTCCTCGTCTACTCTGTCCTTTATAGAATTGGTTGTCTTAGTTGTGGTACTAATATTTTCGGCAAATCTGGTTGAAGCGGTCATTATTAAATAATACTAAAACGTTTCGAAAAATCGTGAAGAATATTGTGGGCTCTGTTGGGATTGTATTCCTCAGTAAGCCCTCACTTAAGCCAGAATTATTCATTTAAGAATATATATATATAGTATATGAGATGCCCGCAAGTCACAAATACTTTATGATCTTCTTACTCAAAGTCCAGAATGTTCTAGATGAAGCGGATTTTTGCTCAGGGTTTGTATGGAAGCGGCAATGCCATGAAATGAGTGGAATTGTGAAGGGCATTTTGGGTTCTTGAAATTTTTTTAGTAAACCCTAGTTGTTTCCAGGGGGGTGCTGGGGGTTCTGTCATCCCCATTTCAAGTTTCTGTAGAAGTAACATGATGCACACTCTAATGCATGAACTAGCTAGGGTGTGACAACTCACCCCCACTCAAAAGAATCTCGTCCCGAGATTTAGGATCCTCCGGGAAGAAGGTGGGGTACTCGAGTCGAAGACGATCCTCCCTTTCCCAAGTGGCTTCTTTCTCGGAATGGTGTGACCATTGAACCTTGAGAAACTTGATATTATGACGTCGAGTGGTACGCTCGGCTTGATCAAGGATACGAACGGGATATTCCCGATATGAGAGGTTATCTTGTAGATCAAGCGTTTCGTGGTCCACTCCACGGATAGGATCCGCGAAGCAACGCCTGAGTTGAGAAACTGGAAGACATCGTGAACTCTGGAAAGATGCGGAGGTAGTTCCAATTGGTAGGCAACTTCTCCTCGTTTGGCAAGAATGCGAAAGGGTCCAATGTAACGAGGAGCCAATTTGCCTTTGATACCGAAACGATGGGTTCCCTTTAACGGAGTAACCCGAAGGTAAGCCTTCTCGTCGACTTCATAAGTCATGAGCTTATGTTCTGACCAGTATTGGAGCGTTCTGACATTTCGTCCATAGAACTTCGAAAGGAGCTTTGCCCAAAGCTAGCTTGATAACTATTGTTATAAGCAAACTCCGCGAATGGAAGGCATTTCTCCCAACCATTCCGAATGATGATAGAAGCTCGGAGCATATCTTCCAGAATTTGATTGACTCGCTCTACTTGACCACTTGATTGAGGATGGAAGGCGGTGCTAAAAGAGAGACGAGTTCCCATAGCATTTTGGAAACTTTCCCAAAATCGAGAGGTGAAGAGACTCCCACGGTCTGAGTTAATTTCCAATGGGACACCATGAAGAGACACTATTCGGGAGATGTATAAATCAGCTAGCTGGCTAGCGGTGATACTCTCACGAACAGGTAGGAAATGGGCTACTTTGGAAAGACGGTCGATCACGACGAAGATAGCATTATTCCCTCTCTTGGTCCTGGGAAACCCAGTAATGAAATCCATACTGATTTTATCCCATTTCCACTCAGGAATAGCCAAAGGTTGAAGGGTGCCAGCAGGCCGTTGATGCTCTGCTTTAACACGACGACAGACGTCGCAACTAGCAATGTATTGAGCGAATTTCTCTCTTCATCCTAGTCCACCAAAACCTCTGGCGTAGGTCTTGATACATTTTAGTACTACCAGGATGAATGGTGAGAGGGGATTCATGAGCTTCCTTAAGAATCAAGACCGCCTCAGGTTTCGTGCCTGGAACCGACTAAGCGTTTCAAAGTATGGCACACTCTGCATCAGTGAGGGAGGGAGGGCACGGGAGGCGAGGAGCGGAGCGGAGACCGAGAACGATTCGGCGACTGCCGTTTCTGAATGATTGTCTGGTTGGCGGCATACGGGAGATCCGGATTAGTCGGTGTGCCTTTAGGATGATCTAGAGTGCTGAAGTGTATAGGTTTCCGGCCAGCCGGGTGAGATAGGAGTCGTTTGAGGACAGAGCGGAATGTGAAAGGCTTAGAGCTGTGACGAAATGTCCGTTGGAGGAACGTGGTGTGGGACTCATGTGGGTGTGTTGTTTTTGTATTTATGGTGGTGGTGGCTAAGCAGCAGCAATGACCAATGAAGAGTGATAACAGCTGAGCGCGCGTGTCGAGAACCTGGACATTGGCTTGTTTCCCGGGGGGGCTGTAAGTTACTGTCTTGGGAAGTGGGAAGTGCGAGAGGGTCAGAGTCGGACCAATCGAGTCTGGTCTGGCTGCTGGAGAGGTGCGGGAATCCGGTTGGGTGAAGATATAGGTTTTGGAAGGAAGGCTTTGAGTGATCGGGGTGGTGTGGTTTGTATGGGAGAGAGAAGAGGGAGGGTCATAGAGCGGAGGGGTCACAGGCGGATGTAACGAGAGAGGAAGTAGAGTGGTGCGGCTCGCAGAGTGTGTTAGAGGTGCGATCGGGAACGGTACAGCTTGCGCAGAGCCTCGTAGGCGTGCAGGTGGAGATAATTTTCCGTCATGGATGGTGTTGCTAAGTTTCGTGGTAGGGGCAGTAGGCAATTACCACTGTGTGACGGGCATCGGCGTGAGTGTGGCAGAGGCGTGAGGCGGGATGCACTTGTGGTGCGCTGAGGGAGGACTCGGTAGAGACATAATGAGTCGCTTGGGAGGTGCGGTGTGTGGTAAACAGTGCGGAGCAGATGTCAGGAGCGTCGCTTTTCAGATTCTGAAGAGCTGAACTCGGCGAACCGGGATGGGATGCACATGAACGTGTATTTACTGTTTTGGAGGAAAGATTCGAGTTCAGAAGGTTTGCATTCGCTGTGAGTAAATGTGGCGAGGCGAGAGCCGGCGAAGTCGGGGCGGAGTAGTGGAGTCGGCGTAAGCTCCGGACAAAGGAAGCTCTGAACAGGTGTTGCGTGAGGCCGCCGCTCAGGGCTGGAGTCCAATCTGGGGATGGCTTAACGTCGGAGGATTGGCAGAATACCGCTTACAGAGTATACATGGCCGAGATAGGTCACTCTTGCAACGCGGAAGTCCAAAAAGTGGCGAGGCTGGAGATGCGAGTGAGATAGAGGCGCATGCGCTCGTCCGAGAGTTTCGCATGACCACGCTGGTAGATGTCGGGTATGGTCGGTGGCTTATGAGTTGACGTAGGAGCGCAGGTATGGGTGCATCGACGGTATACGTTGACGCGATTATTCCGGGGTAGCTCACCTCCAGCGTGCGATGAAGACTGAAGGTATCAGTTACACGCGGCGAGAGGGGGAAGTGGCTAGCAGAGGTAGCTTCACAGACGGAGAAGAAGACAGGCGGGTCGTGAGCGTCGATGGCGCGCATCAAGCGGAGGCTAACAGGGTCGAGAGGCCGGTTAATGTAATGGTGGTCGGCCCGTTCAACTGATTTTGAGTTTGATGTAGACCCAGATCTGTCGAGGATAGTCGCTGTGAGGAAATGAGCTGAGAATCGCACGTGAGTGAGAGTGCATAGATATGATCGTTGGATCCTGGGAGGTAGACTTGTTCGTTGGGATGAGATGGGACCATAGGAGTTGGGAGAGCCAGGTCGGTAGACTCGACGACCAAGAGATGGCCGAATTGCAGGTGGGGCGTAATTCCAGTGCCTGCGTTGCGGTGCCGAAGTAGGGACAGCGGGAAGTCGAAGGGAGGAAGCGGTAGGAAGCGGAAAGGGAGAGAACCCTTCAGAAGAACTCAGGTCTGAGGGTGGTTCGTTAGAGCTCCGGCTAGGTGGTCGATAGGTGGCGATCTATTAGCTGGGAGGGTCTCTTAGAATGCGTAACGGTTCCTGGAACAGGTCATCACAAATCAACATCCCTGTCAGGTGGAACACCTGAGAGTTCTTCTGGAAAGACATCTGGAAGTCTCGAACTACCGGAACATCTTCAAGGGTCTGGAAGGGGTGGCATTTAGGGAGTAAAGTTGGCGCTTGGCCACTCGAGTTAAGACATTAACTGTGACTTGCCCGATGGGTGAGTAAGTTGAACGGTTCTAGCGGCACCATGTGTCTTGCGAACCGATCGTGGTGGAGTAAGTTGAGATGGTTGAGCTGGCACACCTCAAGGTGCTTAGGGCATACTGGAGGCGGGGTGGACAGGCACTCCGGGCGTCTAGTAGGAAGGGAATCCGATTTTAATGGGTTCCGAGCGCAGTGGAGGATGCAGCGATTGTGGAGGATGCAAGAAGCACAAGTCTATCGACAGCAATTTCAGTTGCGTAGGTGCTCTGAAGAAGGTTGCGCTAGGTGCTTTAAGCCGGGGTTGAAGTTCCTCGCATGGCGGATGAGTGCGGTGCTCAGAGGAATGTCGGTGGTTATGCGAATATGCAATCGTTAGGATTAGCTCTCAGAGTATGAATGAATGAGTTAGTGGCTCCGGCAGACAGTCGGAAAGAAGCGGAGTCCGCGCGTGATGCACATTAAGTCAGAGGAGCGTACTAAAGGGACTGATGGTTGAGATTCATGGGCGCTCGCGCAGTGGAGACACTAGTTGACGATGGCCACAGCAGCTGGTTGTGGCGCGGTTGGTGTAGGGAATGTCTTTCGTGTGGCAATACCAGCGGCCGGCAACGAAGTTTCCTAACTGATGTGGGGGGGTGGGTGTGCTGGGGAGGCAGCGGTCGACTGGTAGTGACGCCGGGCCTTCGTCACGCACGTGAGAAATGTCAACAAGGCTCGGGATGAGTGGGGGCGGTGGCGGGGCGGACCAGCGACTAGCAAGCGGGGCACCGATGAGGGATTGGGACGCGGTGGCAAATGGCTGGAGGATGGCGCGAGGCGCCGCCTCCAGAAAGAGAGGATGCCCTCGGAAGTGAATGAGCGCTGGTGGCAGGCGGTGCGCATGACTGTGGAATCGACAGCCCGGGGCGCCTTCTGAGATCCAGAGCGTCCCGCGTCGGCTCGCCGCGGCGCCGCGCCGCCCCCCCCCCCCCCCCCCCCCAGCCCGCCCCCCAGTGAAGAACCAATCACAGAGGCTTGCATGGAAGCGTCTAGTCAGACTGTCCTGTGCTCAGCACTGATGGCTTCATACTTGACCAAGCTTCTGAGGAACGAGATGCTGCACTGCGGTGCGACAGGCGGGAAAGAGTACGCGTCAAGCTCAGGCGAAGTCCTTGTGGAACCTTGCCTGGCTTCTTAGCAGCGGTGGTACCTCTTCAGGGAGCAATATCATGCCAGATTCCCAAATTCACGACTATATTGCATCCACAGGCAGTCTTCCTTGGGTGAATGCAGAACTCTTCCCTCTTGCGATCTATGAGACCTTCCGGGATGTGATGCTCACGGAAAGCCTCACTGAATTCAGCCCAAGTAGTGATTTGGCCGACCGGCGCATAGCCTCAAAGTTTTCCCACCAAAGGCTAGCAGGGCCTTCGAGGTGATAGGCAGCATAGGTAACCTTATCAGCTTCGGCTACGTTGGCAGAACATAGCTTGTGTGTGATGCTGCGGAGCCAGTCATCCGCGTCGAGGGGCTCGACGGAATGATTAAACTTTGGTGGGTACAACTTGATAAAGTCATTGATTGACACCAAGTCATTTCGCTGATGGCGTGCAGTGTTCTGCTCAATCCGCTCCAGCAAGCGGTTAGTCTCACGCTTGTTTCTTTCCGCCTCCAGCATCACTTCGGCCAGAGAAGGTGGGTGAGGCAGATTTTCACCCCTAGCTGCACTGGCTTCCCCCTGCTCCGGGGCAGCAGGGTTGCTGCGGGTGTTGACCATCCTAGGAGAAAACAAGACAACGGTTTAGATAAGGATGGCACAAAACTTAGCAAGGAAGTGCAGAATGTAATGGATAACATGGAATGCTAAGATGTTCATTGCACGACATGGTAATATAGAAACTGCCATATATATACCATTGGTCATACACACCGTACATAGTTTAGTACAAGCCCAGCTAGAGTACAACTACGGTGAAAGACATTACATCTCATCGGAGGCATTCCAAGCTCCTATACATTATTTTTCTACACCTCGGAGCGTGATACACACCAAGTCGTATCCCACGGTCACGCAGGACTGTGGAGAATACAACTAATACAATACTAGTGAAACTACTACTAGCTCAGACGGCTCCGTAGTAATCCTCATAGAAGTCAGACCAAAGCCTGGAAGTGGAACATGATCATCTGGGAACAGACGGTCCTGCGGAGCCTGCGACCATAGGGACTCGGATGTGGCCTTGGTCCCACAGGGGTGGCAGACGGGGACCACGAGGAGGGGTGATGCCTCCTACATCGCGCCACTCCATACAATCTGGCAATCCAGACATACAGGGTACAGGTCCCTCATGTCCATGTATCCTGCCTGCACCGCAGGTGCAAACCGAGTCAAAGTGGCCCAATGATCAGAACGAGTGTGGAAAAGCTCCATACGCAAGGCCCGATTTTCGCGGTCCTTATCCTCGAGCATCTCGGCAGTGGTGCGGAGTAGTGACTCCTCATGTGTAGAGTCATAGTACAAAGCCTGATAGTACCCCTGTGCTCCAGGAAGTGAGGCTGGCATGTAACGGAAATCGGTGTTCTGAAGCAAGGCAGTCCTGGCTCGAATGATAGTCATCATTGAATAGGCTGCATCCTGCACAGACATCTCAATAGTGACCCCAAGTCCATAGGAACAGTGAAGGGGCTCAGTGGCTCCAGGATAAGAGGGATATATCCTGACGGTACAGAGGTACTGGCTCTGGTTGAAGTCTCTGAACTGCTCCTCGACGGTATATTCCGGATACCACCGATAGCCTGACTCGACCATCACTCGAACCAACATGGCCGTGTGGCCGGGCACACGATCAAGCGGGTCAGACCGAACCACTTGGTTCTGAGAACAGGACATGAGGCCGTGTGGCGGGCACAGCGTGCGATGGCACGGGTCAGTGACGGAATCAACTTGGTTTCTGGCGAACAGCGGTGGGCCATCGTGAAGCACAGGGAATAAATTTTTTTGGGGGGCGGCGCCGAAGGAGAAAAGGGGCAAATTCTAAAGGAAGTTAGAATTTTCTAGGGGAAATCGGACAGCATAACGCTAAATGCTCAGAAAAAGATTTGAGACATCCACAACAGTTTGCAATACCACTCAACAACATCATATCAAGGTTCTGATTCAACTGGCAACATACTAAAAGTAGTAGAAACTGTACTGAGGCTTGTAACAACAATCCTATAAGCTACTACGGATTAGTAACACGTGAACCTGATAGAAGAAGAGAGCCTAGTCCTTAACCCACGTTGAATGAGAAGAGAATGACTCAGATCAGAGGGCATAAGGTAAAGGAGTAAAAGAGCCTTACGTTCCCTCCCACAATCAATTCCCCTACATATAACTAAAGCATTTCTAGACTCGACATCGACCAGTTTGGCTCAACGAACCTACAGGCAGTCCGGCTCTGATGCCAACGCTGTCAGGACCCCGATTCCAAGTCACATCGATCTAGCCGGTAACACCTCATATCACATTGCGGCCTCACGCACGGTATCCCACACGGGTGTCGCCTTACCATGGCCCGGGACCGTTTGCGCCTTTTGGCTCACGTATATGATAGTGTCGCTAGCATCCATATGACAGAGAACCCGGGCCGACATGGCTAGTCGTGAACCCAAAGCGGCACAGACCTATGGGGACAGGCATACATGAATCACATCGAGCATGTCGGTCAGCAGCGTGTGAATCCGGGCTGTAGCACTGGGCTAACAGGACTCCGGGAACCCGGGCTGTAGCAGGCTAGGCAGGACTCCGGATGTCACCGCGTGACATTTCCCCGAAGGGACAGACACAGGAACGAAGTGAAACACATGCCGGCCAGTCAAGTGTCCTGAGCAGTAGTGCTGGGCTAGCAGGACTCCGGTGAACCGGGCTGTAGCGGACTACTATGGCTCATGGAGCACTAGACTACATTTCCCCATAAGAGAGGCTGCCAAGGATAAACAACTAGATTGTCGGATCCCACACATACCAAGCATTTCAATCATACACACAATATGCTCGATATGTGCAAATACAACATGGCATCACAACAAAACTCTACAACTCAAGTACTTTATTTAAAGGCTCCAGAGAGCCATACATAACATGTTCATACAGGTAGGGGTCACATGACCCGACACTCAAGTCATACAAGCATACAAGCACATGCGGAAGCAAATAGTCTGAGTACAGACACTAGAAAGAAAGAAGGCTTCTCGAAGCCTGTCTATCTACATAGGGCCCTCCATGGCCAGGATCACCACCTGGGTGGCAAGTTACTCATCGATCGAGGTCTACATAAAACCCATCGGAGGGGCGGGTGTTGTCGTCTGAAAACAGTAATTAAAGCAAACATGAGTACAAAGGTACTCAGCAAGTCTTACATCAGAACCTACTATACATGCTCATTCTCAAGAAGGTGGTGGAGTTATTGCAGCAAGCCAGCTTTGACTCTTGGCTAAGCTATCCTACGAGACACCACTAGTAAAATAGTTTCACACGAGTCCACTACTCACCAACACAATACTCCACCGGGGATCCTCCCTCGTCATCCTATGAGAGGGCCATCCTCGGTACTCACACTTATCTTGAGTCTTTTAGTACCGTATCTAACTTGTCTATGAACTGTATAGGCAACCAAGTAGTCCTTTACCGAGGACGCGGCTATTCGAATAGTTTTATACCCTAGGGGTGTACTTCTTCATACACGCTCTTCACCACTTACGCTGTTTACACGACAGGTGTGGTGACTCGCGGAAACTTCAA
>NC_053025.1:362135536-362156124 GCF_003073215.2 Triticum urartu | reverse complement strand
GCACGCTTAAAGTTCGATGACGGTTATATTATGAGTTTATGTGTTTTGATATACCGAAGGAGTTAGGAGTCCCGGATGAGATCGGGGACATGACGAGGAATCTTGAAATGGTCGAGACATAAAGATCGATATATTGGACGACTATATTCAGACATCGGAAAGGTTCCGAGTGATTCGGGTATTTTCGGGAGTATCGGGGAGTTACGGGAATTCGTATTGGGCCTTAATGGGCCATACGGGAAAGGAGAGAAAGGCCTCAAAGGGTGGCCGCACCCCTCCCTATGGGCTGGTCCGAATTGGACTAGGGAGGGGGTGCGCCCTCTTCCTTCCTTCTCCTTTTCCCTTCCCTTTCCTTCCCTCCTACTCCTACTACATGGAAGGGCTCCTAGTTCTACTAGGAAAAGGGGAATCCTACTCCCGGTGGGAGTTGGACTCCACTAAGGCGCGCCATAGAGAGGGCCGGCCCTCCCCCTCCTCCAATCCTTTATATACGAGGGAAGGGGGCACCCCAAAGACACAACAATTGATCTCTTGATCTCTTAGCCGTGTGTGGTGCCCCCCTCCACCATAATCCACCTCTATCATATCATAGCGGTGCTTAGGCGAAGCTCTTCGTCGGTAGAACATCATCATCGTCACCACGCCGTCGTGCTGACGAAACTTTCCCTCAACACTCGGCTGGATCTGAGTTCAAGGGACGTCATCGAGTTGAACGTGTGCAGAACTCGGAGGTGCCGTGCATTCGGTACTTGATTGGTCGGATCGTGAAGACGTACGACTACATCAACCGCGTTGTGCTAACGCTTCCGCTTTCGGTCTACGAGGTTACGTGGACAACACTCTCCCCTCTGGTTTCTATGCATCACCATGATCTTGCACGTGCGTAGGAAATTTTTGAAATTACTATGTTCCCCAACATCAATCCAGTAGGAGGCTATGCGCGAGTCCCTCGCACCTGCACAAAACAAATAAGTCCTCGCAACCAACGTGATAAGGGGTTGTCAATCCCTACACGGCCACTTACGAGAGTGAGATCTGATAGATATGATAAGATAATATTTTTTGTATTTTTATGATAAAGATGCAAAGTAAAATAAATGTCAATTAAAATAACTAAGTGTTGGAAGATTAATATGATGAAGATAGACCCGGGGGCCATAGGTTTCACTAGTGGATTCTCTCAAGAGCATAAGTATTCTACGGTGGGTGAACGAATTACTGTTGAGCAATTAATAGAATTGAGCATAGTTATGAGAATATCTAGGTATGATCATGTATATAGGCATCACGTCTGAGACAAGTAGACCGACTCCTGCCTGCATCTACTACTATTACTCCACTCATCGACCGCTATCCAGCATGCATCTAGAGTATTAAGTTCATGAAAACAGAGTAACGCCTTAAGAAAGATGACATGTTATAGAGGGATAAACTCATGCAATATGATAAAAACCCCATCTTGTTATCCTCGATAACAACAATACAATACGTGCCTTGCTGCCCCTACTGTCACTGGGAAAGGACATCGCAAGATTGAACCCAAAGCTAAGCACTTCTCCCATTGCAAGAAAGATCAATCTAGTAGGCCAAACCAAACTGATAATTTGAAGAGACTTATAAAGATAACCAATCATACATAAAAGAATTCAGATAAGATTCAAATATTGTTCATAGATAATCTTGATCATAAACCCACAATTCATCGGTCTCAACAAACACACCACAAAAAGAAGATTACATCGAATAGATCACCACAAGAGAGGGGGAGAACATTGTATTGAGATCCAAAAAGAGAGAAGAAGCCATCTACACTACAAAAAAAATACACTTCCGTGATGATACGTGTTTGTCACAGTAGGTCGCTTTTTTGTCATGCATGTACATCCATGACAAATTTATGACAGAATCAAGATAGTCATACCTGTGCTGTCGTAGAAGTGTTCCATGACATTACCAAAATTATCATCACGGAAGTGTCCGCTTCCATGACGATAAATCGCGCGTCACAGAAGTGCTTTCATCAAGGGTGACCGACACGTGGCATCCACCGTAACAAAACACCGTTAAGCTATCGGGTCGGGTTTTGGATCCGATAACCCGTTAACAGCCCCGACCAATGGGGATTTTCCACGTGTAAAATCATCATTGGCTAGAGGAAACACGTGTCGGCTCATCGTTGGGACAGATGTCATCCACTCACTGGACAGAAGGCCCCTATGATACGTCGACACGTGGCACGGCCCAACAAGTTTAAATGGGTCAGCCCAACTAAAGGCCCACAAGATTTTGCGGACCATAATGGGCCGGCCCAACTAAAGGCCCACGAGATTTTGTGGACCATAATGGGCTGGCCCAGCTAAAGGCCCACAAGATTTCGTGGGCCATAATGGGCCATCCCAGGTAAAGGCCCACAAGATTTTTGTGTGCCATAATAGGCCGGCCCAGGTAAAGGCCCACAAAAATCTTGCGGATCATAATGGGCCAACCCAGCTGTAGGCCCACAAGTTTTTGAGGACCCTAGTTGGCCGGCCCGTTAACTGGCTGCCATGTTTTGGGCCAAATGCCGGCCCATATTTGATACGGTCTATTAATGGCCTGCCACGCTCCGGGCCTAATAGTGGCCCATATGAGATCCGGCCCGTTAAAAGCCTACCATGTTCTGGGCCAAATTACGGCCCAGATCAGGTCCGGCCCTTTAGGAGGTTTTGGGCCTAATTATGGCCCATATCAGATTCGGCCCGTCAATTGGACACTATGCTTTTGGGCCCACTTGCTAAAGGCCCACTTAGTAATTCGGCCTGATATTAGTTTTGGCCTGTTAAGGGCCCGTTTAACATTTCGGCCCTATATTAATTTCAGCCTGTTAAAAGCCCGTCATATAGTGGGGCCTAACTACGACCTGGTTTGCATCCGGCCTGCTCGCAGCCGATATCTGATTGGACCAAACAAGGACCGAGACAATTTTTTGGCCTGTTAAAAGCCCGTGATTTGATTCGCACAATCATTTCGGGCTGCTGCCGGCCCGTGAGCTGGTCGGCACGTTTCAGGCCTGACCTAGATTGTGATTGCATGACGGTCCGATTATGTATCGTAATTTTACGGTTTGGCCGGTTTACTGCGAAGGCAGGACATATATACAGTAAAGTAACTGCAGCATCGTGAATAAGAAAAAACCTATACTATACAATAAAGAAATTATGGCATATTACATCCACTAGGCATCAAAGTTCGCCACTATGATAATAAAGCACAAGCAGACAGCAAATTACATCCACTGGGCATCAAAGATCGCCACCAGTGCAAATAAACATGCCGACAAAATAATATACAAAACCGACAGCACTTCAATAGAGTTCAAGAAAGGTTAGCCCTGCTAGGGAGCTGCAGCGCAAGCAGCTAAGCAAGATGATGAGACTATGCTTGTTCAACACTTATATCTTCCTCACTCTGAAAGATAAACAAGCAGACAGATGACAGGTTTTGCACATAAAAGTATCAGTGCTGACAATTCATCACATTTCTTACTGACGAATAAAGTGACACAGTTTAAATTTGCATTAACACAATATGGTATTGTTTAGGACAAGACATGGCAGGAAATGACATTGTGAAGGAGTTGGCAGCTTCACGACACCACTGGATTACAGATCAAGAACTCATAAGTATCAATGGTTAGTGTGCTGTCAATTTATACCATTTCAGATTGGCAAATAAAGAGATGTTTTAAATAATGGTAGAATGATATGGCATTTTTCATAGTTAAGACATTGCAGAATATGACATTGTGCTGTAGTGGGTAGGTTCACCACACCACTGGATTACAGATGAAGAACATAAGCATACATGTAGTGCAAAAGAAGATCACTTGCTCTGTATAGTTTAATTTACATGGTATGAAGAAGGAACTTGGTTGTACAACTGAAAACTTAAATTGA
The DNA here is from genome assembly GCF_003073215.2 of Triticum urartu. Taxonomy (NCBI): domain Eukaryota; kingdom Viridiplantae; phylum Streptophyta; class Magnoliopsida; order Poales; family Poaceae; genus Triticum; species Triticum urartu. The sequence continues at coordinate 362,152,189 of NC_053025.1, read as the reverse complement.
GAAAGGACGAACTTTTGTTTATGAACTACATATAATAAACTTTAAACAAGCAATTTGATGCAAACACCAAAAATAAACAGCTGCTGCAGTCATGCCTAACCAAATATATACAACAAAGTTTGAAGGCTTGAGATGGACAAACTTACATTATTGGTGAAGACATGCTCTATAAAGGCCTTGTCCATGTTGATGGGGGGGGCAATTCAAGAAGTTTACCACAGAATCTTCTTCAAAAGCATTGCCTTTATTCTACATTTTGTTAAGAGTAAATATAGATGTGATAATACACGAAAAAATGGAGAAGATAAGATGAAGAGTGATGCTACATAACCAAGTAGCTATAAATGTAAGTGCATCCATACAGGCAAAAGGTACAACCAAGAGAAATGCACAGCTAAACTTCTTCAGTACCAACCTTATGGTAAGAGTAAATATAGATCTGATGTGTAGAAAATGGAGGGGAAAGGAAAATAAGCTGTAGAGTGATGGTACGTGAACAACTACCTGTCATTATAAGTACACTGATAAAGGACAACATGTACATACAAGAACAATGCAGAGCTAAAAAAAATTGGCATTGGATATATTCTACACTAATGTAACCATTCATACAGATCAGATAATTTGGAGCGAACAATTGATAAGCAAGCTATCATGCATACTGCTGTCACATAATGAACCAGGTATGTATGCAAGTACAGTGATACATGACAACAGGTACTAACAAGAGCAAAGCAGCGGGCATCATATTTGTGATATCCGGTCGTTCTTGTCAAACCGGAATTCTTCTTCGAGCAGATTTCTTGCAAAAAAGATCCGTAAGGCACATGCGGAAAAGTAGAAGTTCAAATTGTCATGTGATTTCATAGACAGTACCTCATCCTGGGAACGAGACCAGTGCATAACAAGGTTTTTCCATTCAATGTCTTCTAAATTTAGCACAGGAGACTTCACCAGAAATTCGTTTATAGACTTGCCATCAAAGTGTGATTTTCTCAGGTGACACCGATACTGCTACAATGCTTCCTTGAAAAGCACAAGCAAGCTTTGCTTGTCATGACTATTCAGATTGACCCTCGCCTACTTACAACACTGTAATGTAAATCATTGATGTCTTCAATCAGCAGAAAACATGAAAATAATAGCCATGAATAATAGCACTTACACTTAAGTTGGACAGGAAGATGTGAAAATGGTGTTTGCCTTCACAATAATCTTCCCATGATGGGAATATATGCATGTAGTCCCTAACAACATTGAAAGCATTGTCTTCTAAACTGGGAATAAATGGAATGGGGTTCCAATCTGTAGGAATTGGCCGTCTCTGCAGTTGGGATAGGTCTTCGGCCGGTGGACTTGCTGTACTTTTTGCTGGAGTGGGATTTTCTGTGGTACAGCTAGTGCTATGGCAAATGAAATCGGTATACCTTTTGCTGGAGTGCAGGTCCTGTGTGGTGGGGCTAGTGGTGTGGCCAGTGAAGTATGGGTATAGTCTGCTGGAGTCGGTCCTACATTTTGTGTCACTGATTGTACAGCCAATATAAGTGGGGTGCTGTCTGATTTCTCCGGCACCACCACGTTTTTCAAGGACTTTGCTGGTGCTCCTTCAGGTTCGGCAATCACCCTCTTCCTTTCTGATGTCTGATGCACAAGAACAACATTTGAGTGGAAAAACATGGTACGATGACAGATGGAATATGTATTGATAATGGATGGGCATGGCATCTCGACATATATGATGAGTAAACTAAGCAGATGGTGGTGCAACAAAGTAGAAGAAATGCAAGACAACATATGCAAGATACCCGCAATCAATAAAACATTGCCAAATTAGAACAAGCACCTTGATAGGTGAACAGGACAGGCCATCTGCCTTTGACTCCTCGAGGTTAGAATAGTCATTAGGATCATATTCTGGACAAGAATCAACAGGTGGGGAGCGTATGAGTTTCATTGCATCCAGAATGGCACTCAATGCCTTGGTGCCAATTTTGTAAGTCATTGCAGTGTTTAGCTTCAAGAGTGGACTGCTGCTAGTGCGACACAAAGCAGCTACACAGATCATAGTGTAGATATAACGGGAAAACCTTAAGCATCAGAGTAAAATCAGCAAAGTGGAACTTGCTGGAATATATGTGCTAGTATTGACGGTACGGCTAGAAAGGCCAGATACCAGCTCTCTTCAAGTGAAGGTGCGGTACTGTTAATATCAATGTAACTCTCAAAGGCGACACAGCTCCCCGCATTTCCTTGCTATTCTTATAGGATTCAAGTGGGCAGGCCACTACAAATCCTATTCCTATGTTTACAAGATCCTACGAATCAAAGAGGCTCAAAGTGTTCATCACAACCGGCCGTATAGACCTCTACACTGCAAATGTCCCTGGTCATCTTCAATACAAGGAACATACTGTACTACTATCATACTCCCTCCGTTCCAAAATATAAGTCTTGGTAGAGATTTCCACTATGGATCACATACAGATGTATCCAGGTACATTTTAGAGTGTAGATTCACTCATTTTGCTCCATATGTAGTCCATGGTGGAATCGACACAAAGACTTGTATTTAGGAACGGAGAGAGTACATATTAAAGAAGAACGGAAGATGAAAATGGTAAAGAAGAGCAAGCAGATTTTGGATAATAAAATGTTGGTTGCGCAGTGCCCACACATGATGAACCAGAGCACATTAAGAATGCAACTCCTAGCTGTCTCTCGACCATTTCAGGCGGTTGGATGAAGATCCTACGTCTCCTAACCCTTCTTCTTCCTCGTCTCTGATTCTTCCCATACAGAACACCGCATGGGCCGCCGGCCGGACCACCGGCCCCCACTGCCTGTGTTCCTCCGCCACCCCCCCCCCCCCCCCAACACCCACACGCGTCGAGTTTCCTTTGTTCGGCGAGTCCCCACAACCACCTGAGCCCCTTCGATCGCACCGACGAACTCCGGCGAGCTCTGAAAAATCGACTGACCCAATTTTGAAATTTAGTCTACTGTGATTTAACTAGTGTGGAATATAAAAGGGGAAAACATAAGCATTGCGAGTATGGTGTTGAGCGTGCCATGGCGGATCTGAAGGTGCAAACCGGACAAAGGCAACTTCGCAACCAAGACAAGAAATCAGAGTAAAGCAGTGGCGATCTATTTTCTTGTTGCGATAAATAAGTTGAGTAGATACGAAAGAGTACCGCCTCTGGTGCGGCGCCGTGTATGCATCTGCTGAGAATTTGACGGTGCTGCGGTAGCGATGGCTGTCGGCTGCGTGGAAGCAGATCTAGGAGGGTAGAAGGTGGTGGCGGGGCGCGATGGACGAGATGGTCGTAGGAGCGGCGCCGACAAGGTGGACGACAGCGGGGATGAAGCGAGAGGACGGGATGCAAGGATCCCGGTCCGAAGCCATGGATGAGAGAGGTCGATCTCTTGTAATGGACGGCGGCGTCGGGGGATCAGCTCTGGCATGGTGGAGGAGACGGTGGTGGATGGGGTGGCGGACGGCGGCAGACGGAGGAGGGTGGGGTGGAGATGGTGTTTTGGCGCCCACGAAGTACGAATGGGGAAAAGGGTGCTGGGTTTCATAGTAATTTCAAAAAATTTCCTACGCACACGCAAGATCATGTGATGCATAGCAACGAGAGGGGAGAGTGCTGTCTACGTACCCACGCAGACCGACTGCGGAAGCGATGACACAACGTAGAGGAAGTAGTCGTACGTCTTCACGATCCAACCGATCAAGCACCGAAACTACGGCACCTCCGAGTTCGAGCACACGTTCAGCTCGATGACGATCCCCGGACTCCGATCCAGTAAAGTATCAGGGAAGAGTTTCGTCAGCACGACGGCGTGGTGACGATCTTGATGTACTACAGTAGCAGGGCTTCGCCTAAACTCCGCTACAGTATTATTGAGGACTATGGTGGCTGGGGGCACCGCACACGGCTAAGGAATAGATCACGTGGATCAACTTGTGTGTTTCTGGGGTGCTTCTGCCTCAGTATATAAAGGATCAGAGGGGGGAGGCTGGCCGGCCACAGGAGGCGCGCCAGGAGAGTCCTACTCCCTCTGGGAGTAGGATTCCCCCCCCCCCCCAATCCTAGTTGGAAAAGGACTCCTTGAGGGGGGAAAGAGAGAGAGGGGGCCGGCCACCTCTCCTAGTCCTAATAGGACTAGTGGAAGGGGGAGGCGCACAGCCACCTTGGGCTGCCCCTTTCTCCTTTCCACTAAATCCCACTAAGGCCCATATAGCTCCCGGGGTGTTCCAGTAACCTCCCGGTACTCCGGTAAAATCCCGATTTCACCCGGAACACTTCCGATATCCAAACATAGGCTTCCAATATATCAATCTTTACATCTCGACCATTTCGAGACTCCTCGTCATGTCCGTGATCACATCCGGGACTCCGAACAACCTTCGGTACTCAAAATGCATAAACTCATAATACACTGTCATCGTAACCTTAAGCGTGCGGACCCTACGGGTTCGAGAACAATGTAGACATGACCGAGACACGTCTCCGGTCAATAACCAATAGCGGGACCTGGATGCCCATATTGGATCCCTACATATTCTACGAAGATCTTTATCGGTCAGACCGCATAACAACATACGTTGTTCCCTTTGTCATCGGTATGTTACTTGCCCGAGATTCGATCGTCGGTATCTCAATACCTAGTTCAATCTCGTTACCGACAAGTCTCTTTACTCGTTCTATAATACATCATCCCGCAACTAACTCATTAGTTGCAATGCTTGCAAGGCTTATTTGTGATGTGCATTACCGAGAGGGCCCAGAGATACCTCTCCGACAATCGGAGTGACAAAACCTAATCTCGAAATACGCCAACCCAACAGTACCTTTGGAGACACTGTAGACACCTTTATAATCACCCAGTTACGTTGTGACATTTGTAGTAGCACACTTTGTGTTCCTCCGGCACACGGGAGTTACATAATCTCATAGTCATAGGAACATGTATAAGTCATGAAGAAAGCAATAGCAACATACTAAACGATCGTGTGCTAAGCTAATGAAATGGGTCATGTCAATCAGATCATTCAACTAATGATGTGATCCCTTTAATCAAATGACAACTCATGTCTATGGTTAGGAAACATAACCATCTTTGATTAACGAGCTAGTCAAGTAGAGGCATACTAGTGACACTCTGTTTGTCTATGTATTCACACATGTATTATGTTTCCGGTTAATACAATTCTAGCATGAATAATAAACATTTATCATGATATAAGGAAATAAATAATAACTTTATTATTGCCTCTAGGGCATATTTCCTTCAGTCTCCCACTTGCACTAGAGTCAATAATCTAGATTACACAGTAATGATTCTAACACCCATGGAGCCTTGGTGCTGATCATGTTTTGCTCGTGGAAGAGGCTTAGTCAACCGGGTCTGCAACATTCAGATCCGTATGTATCTTGCAAATATCTATGTCTCCCTCCTGGACTTGATCCGGATGGAATTGAAGTGTCTATTGATGTGCTTGGTTCTCTTGTGAAATCTGGATTCCTTTGCCAAGGCAATTGCACCAGTATTGTCACAAAAGATTTTCATTGGACCCGATGCACTAGGTATACACCTAGATCAGATATGAACTCCTTCATCCAGACTCCTTCATTTGCTGCTTCCGAAGCAGCTATGTACTCCGCTTCACATGTAGATCCCGCTACGACACTTTGTTTAGAACTGCACCAACTGACAGCTTCCAACCGTTTTAATGTAAACATGTATCCGGTTTGCTGATTTAGAATCGTCCAGATCAGTGTCAAAGCTTGCATCAACGTAACCATTTACGACGAGCTCTTTGTCAACCTCCATAAACGAGAAACATATCTTAGTCCTTTTCAGGTATTTCAGGATGTTCTTGACCGCTGTCCAATGATCAACTCCTGGATTACTTTGGTACCTCCCTGCTAGACTTATAGCAAGGCACACATCAGGTCTGGTACACAGCATTGCATACATGATAGATCCTATCACTAATGCATAGGGAAGATCTTTCATATTCTCTCTATCTTCTACAGTGGTCGGGCATTGAGTCTTACTCAATTTCATACCTTGTAACACAGGCAAGAATCCTTTCTTTGCTTGATCCATTTTGAACTTCTTCAAAATTTTGTCAAGGTATGTTGTTTGTGAAAGTCCAATTAAGCGTTTTGATCTATCTCTATAGATCTTTATGCCTAATATGTAAGCAGCTTCACCGAGGTCTTTCATTGAAAAACTCTTATTCAAGTATCCCTTTATGCTATCCAGAAATTCTATATCATTTCCAATCAGTAATATGTCATCCACATATAATATCAGAAATGCTACAGAGCTCCCACTCACTTTCTTGTAAATACAGGCTTCTCCAAAAGTCTGTATAAAACCAAATGCTTTGATCACACTATCAAAGCATTTATTCCAACTCCGAGAGGCTTGCACCAGTCCATAAATGGATCGCTGGAGCTTGCACACTTTGTTAGCTCCCTTTGGATCGACAAAACCTTCTGGTTGCATCATATACAACTCTTCTTCCAGAAATCCATTTAGGAATGCAGTTTTGACATCCATCTGCCAAATTTCATAATCATAAAATGCGGCAATTGCTAACATGATTCAGACAGACTTAAGCATCGCTACGGGTGAGAAGGTCTCATTGTAGTCAACCCCTTGAACTTGTCGAAAACCTTTTGCGACAAGTCGAGCTTTGTAGAGAGTAACATTACCGTCAGCGTCAGTCTTTTTCTTGAAGATCCATTTATTCTCAATTGCTTGCCGATCATCGGGCAAGTCAACCAAAGTCCATACTTTGTTCTCATACATGGATCCCATCTCAGATTTCATGGCTTCAAGCCATTTTGCGGAATCTGGGCTCACCATCGCTTCTTCATAGTTCGTAGGTTCATCATGATCTAGTAGCATGACTTCCAGAACAGGATTACCGTACCACTCTGGTGCGGATCTCACTCTGGTTGATCTACGAGGTTCAGTAGTATCTTGATCTGAAGTTTCATGATCATTATCATTAGCTTCCTCCCTAACCGGTGTAGGTGTCACTGAAACAGTTTTCTGTGATGTACTACTTTCCAATAAGGGAGCAGGTACAGTTACCTCGTCAAGTTCTACTTTCCTCCCACTCACTTCTTTTGAGAGAAACTCCTTCTCTAGAAAGTTTCCGAATTTAGCAACAAAAGTCTTGCCTTCAGATCTGTGATAGAAGGTGTATCCAATAGTTTCCTTTGGATATCCTATGAAGACACATTTCTCCAATTTGGGTTCGAGCTTATCAGGTTGAAGCTTTTTCACATAAGCATCGCAGCCCCAAACTTTCAGAAACGACAACTTTGGTTTCTTGCCAAACCACAGTTCATAAGGCGTCGTCTCAACGGATTTTGATGGTGCCCTATTTAACGTGAATGCGGCCGTCTCTAGAGTGTATCCCCAAAACGATAGCGGTAAATCAGTAAGAGACATCATAGATCGCACCATATCTAGTAAAGTATGATTACGACGTTCGGACACACCATTACGCTGTGGTGTTCCGGGTGGCGTGAGTTGCGAAACTATTCCACAATTTTTCAAATGTACACCAAACTCAGAACTCAAATATTCTCCTCCACGATCAGATCGTAGAAACTTTATTTTCTTGTTACGATGATTTTCAACTTCACTCTGAAATTCTTTGAACTTTTCAAACGTTTCAGACTTATGTTTCATTAAGTAGATATATCCATATCTGCTTAAGTCATCTGTGAAGGTGAGAAAATAACGATATCCGCCACGAGCCTCAATATTCATCGGACCACATACATCAGTATGTATGATTTCCAACAAATCTGTTGCTCTCTCCATAGTACCGGAGAACGGCGTTTTAGTCATCTTGCCCATGAGGCACGGTTCGCAAGTACCAAGTGATTCATAATCAAGTGGTTCCAAAAGTCCATTAGTATGGAGTTTCTTCATGCGCTTTACACCGATATGACCTAAACGGCAGTGCCATAAATAAGTTGCACTATCTTTATCAACTCTGCATCTTTTGGCTTCAACATTATGAATATGTGTGTTACTACTATCGAGATTCAATAAGAATAGACCACTCTTCAAGGGTGCATGACCATAAAAGATATTACTCATATAAATAGAACAACCATTATTCTCTGATTTAAATGAATAACCGTCTCGCATCAAACAAGATCCAGATATAATGTTCATGCTTAACGCTGGCACCAAATAACAATTATTTAGGTCTAATATTAATCCCGAAGGTAGATGTAGAGGTAGCGTGCCGACCGCGATCACATCGAGTTTGGAACCGTTTCCCACGCGCATCGTCACCTCGTCCTTACCCAATCTTCGCTTAATCCGTAGTCCCTGTTTTGAGTTGCAAATATTAGCAATAGAACCAGTATCAAATACCCAGGTGCTACTACGAGCATTAGTAAGGTACACATCAATAACATGTATATCACATATGTTGGGTTCGTAGTAATTTCAAAAAAATTCCTACGCACACGCAAGATCATGGTGATGCATAGCAACGAGAGGAGAGAGTGCTGTCTACGTACCACTGCAGACCGACTGCGGAAGCGTGAACACAACGTAGAGGAAGTAGTCGTACGTCTTCGCGATCCAACCGATCAAGCACCGAAACTACGGCACCTCCGAGTTCGAGCACACGTTCAGCTCGATGACGATCCCCGGACTCCGATCCAGCGAAGTGTCGGGGAAAATTCCGTCAACACGACGGCGTGGTGACGATCTTGATGCACTACAGCAGCAGGGCTTCGCCTAAACTCCGCTATAGTATTATCGAGGAATATGGTGGCTGGGGGCACCGCACACGGCTAAAGGAATAGATCACGTGGATCAACTTGTGTGTTTCTGGGGTGCCCTCTACCTCAGTATATAAAGGAGCCAAGGGGAGGGGAGCGCCGGCCAGGAGGGGCGCAGGAGGAGTCTTCTCTCCGGGAGTAGGACTCCCCCCCCAATCCTAGTTGGACTAGGATTCCCCGAGGGGAAAAAGAGAGAGAAGGGGGCCGGCCACCTCTCCAGTCCTAATAGGACTAAGGGGAGGGGGAGGCGCGTGGCACCTTGGGCTGCCCCTTTCTCCCTTTCCACTAAAGCCCATCTAGGCCCATATGGTTCCCGGGGGGTTCCGGTAACCTCCCGGTACTCCGGTAAAATCCTGATTTCACCCGGAACACTTCCGATATCCAAACATAGGCTTCCAATATATCAATCTTTACGTCTCGACCATTTCGAGACTCCCTAGTAATGTCCGTGATCACATCCGGGACTCCGAACAACCTTCGGTACATCAAAATGCATAAACTCATAATATAACTGTCATCGATAACCTTAAGCGTGCGGACCCTACGGGTTCGAGAACAATGTAGACATGACCGAGACACGTCTTCGGGCCAATAACCAATAGCGGGACCTGGATGCCCATATTGGCTCCTACATATTCTACGAAGATCTTTATCGGTTAGACCGCATAACAACATATCGTTGTTCCCTTCGTCATCGGTATGTTACTTGCCCGAGATTCGATCGTCGGTATCCAATACCTAGTTCAATCTCATTACCGGCAAGTCTCTTTACTCGTTCTGTAATACATCATCTCGCAACTAACTCATTAGTTGCAATGCTTGCAAGGCTATGTGATGTGCATTACCGAGAGGGCCCAGAGATACCTCTCCGACAATCGGAGTGACAAATCCTAATCTCAAAATATGCCAACCCAAGATCTACCTTTGGAGACACCTGTAATGCTCCTTTATAATCACCCAGTTACGTTGTGACATTTGGTAGCACCCAAAGTGTCTCCGGCAAACGGGAGTTGCATAATCTCATAGGTTATAGGAACATGTATAAGTCATGAAGAAAGCAATAGCAACATACTAAATGATCGGGTGCTAAGCTAATGGAATGGGTCATGTCAATCAGATCATTCAACTAATGATGTGACCTCGTTAATCAAATAACAACTCATTGTTCATGGTTAGGAAACATAACCATCTTTGATTAACGAGCTAGTCAAGTAGAGGCATACTAGTGACACTTTGTTTGTCTATGTATTCACACATGTATTATGTTTCCGGTTAATACAATTCTAGCATGAATAATAAACTTTTATCATGATATAAGGAAATAAATAATAACTTTATTATTGCCTCTAGGGCTATTTCCTTCAGTCTCCCACTTGCACTAGAGTCAATAATCTAGATTACTAGATTACACAGTAATGATTCTAACACCCATGGAGCCTTGGTGCTGATCATGTTTTGCTCGTGGAAGAGGCTTAGTCAATGGGTCTGCAACATTCAGATCCGTATGTATCTTGCAAATCTCTATGTCTCCCACCTGGACTAGATCCCGGATGGAATTGAAGCGTCTCTTGATGTGCTTGGTTCTCTTGTGAAATCTGGATTCCTTCGCCAAGGCAATTGCACCAGTATTGTCACAAAAGATTTTCATTGGAACCGATGCACTAGGTATGACACGTAGATCGGATATGAACTCCTTCATCCAGACTCCTTCATTCGCTGCTTCCGAAGCAGCTATGTATTCCGCTTCACACGTAGATCCCGCCACGACGCTCTGTTTAGAACTGCACCAACTGACAGCTCCATCGTTTAATGTAAACACGTATCCGGTTTGCGATTTAGAATCGTCCGGATCAGTGTCAAAGCTTGCATCAACGTAACCGTTTACGATGAGCTCTTTGTCACCTCCATATACGAGAAACATATCCTTAGTCCTTTTCAGGTACTTCAGGATGTTCTTGACCGCTGTCCAGTGATCCACTCCTGGATTACTTTGGTACCTCCCTGCTAGACTTATAGCAAGGCACACATCAGGTCTGGTACACAGCATTGCATACATGATAGAGCCTATGGCTGAAGCATAAGGAACATCTTTCATTTTCTCTCTATCTTCTGCAGTGGTCGGGCATTGAGTCTGACTCAACTTCACACCTTGTAACACAAGCAAGAACCCTTTCTTTGCTTGATCCATTTTGAACTTCTTCAAAATCTTGTCAAGGTATGTGCTTTGTGAAAGTCCAATTAAACGTCTTGATCTATCTCTATAGATCTTTATGCCTAATATGTAAGCAGCTTCACCGAGGTCTTTCATTGAAAAACTCTTATTCAAGTATCCCTTTATGCTATCCAGAAATTCTATATCATTTCCAATCAGTAATATGTCATCCACATATAATATTAGAAATGCTACAGAGCTCCCACTCACTTTCTTGTAAATACAGGCTTCTCCAAAAGTCTGTATAAAACCAAATGCTTTGATCACATTATCAAAGCGTTTATTCCAACTCCGAGAGGCTTGCACCAGTCCATAAATGGATCGCTGGAGCTTGCACACTTTGTTAGCTCCCTTTGGATCGACAAAACCTTCCGGTTGCATCATATACAACTCTTCTTCCAGAAATCCATTCAGGAATGCAGTTTTGACATCCATCTGCCACACATTTCATAATCATAAAATGAGCAATTGCTAACATGATCGGACAGACTTAAGCATCTCTACAGTGGTGAGAATTGAGTCTCATACGTAGTCAACCCCTTGAACTTGCCGAGAACCCTTTCTTTGCGACAAGTCCATTTTGAACTTCTTAACAGTCAAGGTATGTTACCGTGTGAAGTCCAATTAAGCGTCTGATCTATCTCTATAGATCCATTTATGCCTAATATGTGCTTTGCACCGATCATTGAAAAACTCTTAAAGTATCCCTTTGTATCCAGAAATTCTATATCATTTCCAATCAGATTGTCATCCACATATAATATCAGAAATGCTACAGAGCTCCCACTCACTTTCTTGTAAATACAGGCTTCTCCGAAAGTCTGTATAAAACATGACTTTGATCACACTATCAAAGTATTCCAACTCCGAGAGGCTTGCACCAGTCCATAGTATCTTGTCTGAAGTTTCATGATCACTTTGTTAGCTCCTCACTAATTGGTGTAGTGTCACAGAAACTTCTGTGATATACTACTTCTTCCAATAAGGAATGGTACAGTTTTAGACCATCCATCTGCCAAATTTCATAATCATAAAATGCGGCAATTGCTAACATGATTCGACAGACTTAAGCATCGCTACGGGTGAGAAGGTCTCATCGTAGTCAACCCCTTGAACTTGTCGAAAACCTTTTGCGACAAGTCGAGCTTTGTAGACAGTAACATTACCGCAGCGTCAGTCTTCTTCTTGAAGATCCATTTATTCTCAATTGCTTGCCGATCATCGGGCAAGTCAACCAAAGTCCATACTTTGTTCTCATACATGGATCCCATCTCAGATTTCATGGCTTCAAGCCATTTTGCGGAATCTGGGCTCACCATCGCTTCTTCATAGTTCGTAGGTTCATCATGATCTAGTAGCATGACTTCCAGAACAGGATTACCGTACCACTCTGGCGGATCTTCACTCTTGTTGATCTATGAGGTTCAGTAGTATCTTGATCTGAAGTTTCATGATCATTATCATTAGCTTCCTCACTAACTGGTGTAGGTGTCACTGAAACAGTTTTCTGTGATGTACTACTTTCCATAAGGAGCAGGTACAGTTACCTCGTCAAGTTCTACTTTCCTCCCACTCACTTCTTTCGAGAGAAACTCCTTCTCTAGAAAGTTTCCGAATTTAGCAACAAAAGTCTTGCCTTCGGATCTGTGATAGAAGGTGTATCCAATAGTTTCCTTTGGATATCCTATGAAGACACATTTCTCCAATTTGGGTTCGAGCTTATCAGGTTGAAGCTTTTTCACATAAGCATCGCAGCCCCAAACTTTCAGAAACGACAACTTTGGTTTCTTGCCAAACCACAGTTCATAAGGCGTCGTCTCAACGGATTTTGATGGTGCCCTATTTAACGTGAATGCGGCCGTCTCTAGAGCGTATCCCCAAAATGATAGCGGTAAATCAGTAAGAGACATCATAGATCGCACCATATCTAGTAAAGTACGATTACGACGTTCAGACACACCATTACGCTGTGGTGTTCCGGGTGGCGTGAGTTGCGAAACTATTCCACAAAAATGTACACCAAACTCGTAACTCAAATATTCTCCTCCATGATCTGATCGTAGAAACTTTATTTTCTTGTTACGATGATTTTCAACTTCACTCTGAAATTCCTTGAACCTTTCAAATGTTTCAGACTTATGTTTCATTAAGTAGATATACCCATATCTGCTTAAATCATCTGTGAAGGTGAGAAAATAACGATATCCGCCACGAGCCTCAATATTCATCGGACCACATACATCTTTATGTATGATTTCCAACAAATCTGTTGCTCTCTCCATAGTACCGGAGAACGGTGTTTTGGTCATCTTGCCCATAAGGCACGGTTCGCAAGTACCAAGTGATTCATAATCAAGTGGTTCCAAAAGTCCATCAGAATGGAGTTTCTTCATGCGCTTTACACCGATATGACCTAAACGGCAGTGCCAAAAATAAGTTGCACTCTCATTATCAGCTCTGCATCTTTTGGCTTCAACATTATGAATATGTGTGTTACTACTATCGAGATTCAACAAGAATAGACCACTCTTCAAGGGTGCATGACCATAAAAGATATTACTCATATAAATAGAACAACCATTATTCTCTGATTTAAATGAATAACCGTCTCGCATCAAACAAGATCCAGATATAATGTTCATGCTTAACGCTGGCACCAAATAACAATTATTTAGGTCTAATACTAATCCCGAAGGTAGATGTAGAGGTAATGTGCCGACTGCGATCACATCGACTTTGGAACCGTTTCCCACGCGCATCATCACCTCGTCCTTAACCAATCTTCGCTTGATCCGTAGTCCCTGTTTCGAGTTGCAAATATTAGCAACAGAACCAGTATCAAATACCCAGGTGCTACTGCGAGCATTAGTAAGGTACACATCAATAACATGTATATCACATATACCTTTGTTCACCTTGCCATCCTTCTTATCCGCCAAATACTTGGGGCAGTTCCGCTTCCAGTGACCAGTCTGCTTGCAATAGAAGCACTCAGTTTCAGGCTTAGGTCCAGGTTTGGGTTTCTTCTCTTGAGTAGCAACTTGCTTGCCGTTCTTTTTGAAGTTCCCCTTCTTCTTCCCTTTTCCCTTTTTCTTGAAACTAGTGGTCTTGTTGACCATCAACACTTGATGCTCCTTCTTGATTTCTACCTCCGCGGCTTTCAGCATTGCGAAGAGCTCGGGAATAGTCTTGTTCATCCCTTGCATATTATAGTTCATCACGAAGCTCTTGTAGCTTGGTGGCAGTGATTGAAGAATTCTGTCAATGACGCAATCATCCTGGAAGATTAACTCCCATTGAATCAAGTGATTATTATACCCAGACATTTTGAGTATATGCTCACTGACAGAACTGTTCTCCTCCATCTTGCAGCTATAGAACTTATTGGAGACTTCATATCTCTCAATCCGGGCATTTGCTTGAAATATTAACTTCAACTCCTGGAACATCTCATATGCTCCATGACGTTAAAACATCGCTGAAGTCCCGATTCTAAGCCGTAAAGCATGGCACACTGAACTATCGAGTAGTTATCAGCTTTGCTCTGCCAGACGTTCATAACATCCGGCGTTGCTCCTGCAGCAGGCCTGGCACCCAGCGGTGCTTCCAGGACGTAATTCTTCTGTGCAGCAATGAGGATAATCCTCAAGTTACGGACCAGTCCGTGTAATTGCTACCATCATCTTTCAACTTTGCTTTCTCAAGGAACGCATTAAAATTCAATGGAACAACAGCACGAGCCATCTATCTACAATCAACATAAACAAGCAAGATACTAATCAGGTACTAAGTTTCATGATAAATTTAAGTTCAGTTAATCAAATTATTAAGAACTCCCACTTAGATAGACATCCCTCTAATCCTCTAAGTGATACGTGATCCAAATCAACTAAACCATAACCGATCATCACGTGAGATGGAGTAGTTTTCAATGGTGAACATCGTTATGTTGATCGTATCTACTATATGATTCACGCTCGACCTTTCGGTCTCCGTGTTCCGAGGCCATATCTGTATATGCTTGGCTCGTAAGTATAACCTGAGTATTCGCGTGTGCAACTGTTTGCACCCGTTGTATTTGAATGTAGACTATCACACCCGATCATCACGTGGTGTCTCAGCACGAGAACTTTCGCAACGGTGCATACTAGGGAGAACACTTCTTGATAATTTAGTGAGAGATCATCTTATAATGCTACCGTTAATCAAAGCAAGATAAGATGCATAAAAGGATAAACATCACATGCAATCAATATAAGTGATATGATATGGCCATCATCATCTTGTGCTTGTGATCTCCATCTCCGAAGCACCGTCATGATCACCATCGTCACCGGCGTGACACCTTGATCTCCATCGTAGCATCGTTGTCGTCTCGCCAAGTTTATGCTTCCACGACTATCACTACCGCTTAGTAATAAAGTAAAGCATTACATCGCGATTCATTGCATACAATAAACGACAACCATAGGCTCCTGCCAGTTGTCGATAACTCGGTTACAAAACATGATCATCTCATACAATAAAATTCAGCATCATGTCTTGACCATATCACATCACAACATGCCCTGCAAAAACAAGTTAGACGTCCTCTACTTTGTTGTTGCAAGTTTTACGTGGCTCTACGGGCTTAAGCAAGAACCAATCTCACCTACGCATCAAAACCACAACGATAGTTTGTCAAATAGACTCTATTTTAACCTTCGCAAGGACCGGGCATAGCCATACTTGGTTCAACTAAAGTTGGAGAGACAGTCGCCCGCAAGCCACCTGTGTGCAAAGCACGTCGGGGGAACCGGTCTCGCGTAAGCGTACGCGTAAGGTTGGTCCTGGGTCGTCTCGTCCAACAATGCCGCCGAACCAAAGTATGACATGCTGGTAGGCAGTATGACTTATATCGCCCACAACTCACTTGTGTTCTACTCGTGCATATAACATCAACATAAATAACCTAGGCTCTGATACCACTGTTGGGTTTCGTAGTAATTTCAAAAAAATTCCTACGCACACGCAAGATCATGTGATGCATAGCAACGAGAGGAGAGAGTGCTGTCTACGTACCCACGCAGACCGACTGCGGAAGCGTTGACAAAACGTAGAGAAAGTAGTCGTACGTCTTCGCGATCCAACCGATCAAGCACCGAAACTACGGCACCTCCGAGTTCGAGCACACGTTCAGCTCGATGACGATCCCCGGACACCGATCCAGCAAAGTGTCGGGGAAGAATTCCGTCAGCACGACAGCGTGGTGATGATCTTGATGCACTACAGCAGTAGGGCTTCGCCTAAACTCCGCTATAGTATTATCGAGGAATATGGTGGCTGGGGGCACCGCACACGGCTAAGGAATAGATCACGTGGATCAACTTGTGTGTTTCTGGGGTGCCTCTACCTCAGTATATAAAGGAGCCAAGGGGAGGGGGGCGTCGGCCAGGAGGAGGGCGCAGGAGGAGTCCTTCTCCTTCCGGGAGTAGGACTCCCCCCCCCAATCCTAGTTGGACTAGGATTCCCCGAGGGGGAAAGAGAGAGAGGGGGGCCGGCCACCTCTCCTAGTCCTAATAGGACTAGGGGAGGGGGAGGCACCACCTTGGGCGGCCCCCT